>NC_041396.2:25235173-25245173 GCF_900747795.2 Erpetoichthys calabaricus | reverse complement strand
AGGACTCAATAATGTGGGCAAATGGCAAGTCCTTTAAAATATTAAACACCCTTTTGGTGTTACTAAATTCCAGCTTTGTGTTTATTGACATTAATTAAATTAATATCAGTCATCCAGTGTCTATTTTATGTAGTGCCTTTCATTCTCACAAGCAGTTTGAATAACAGCTGGTAGCAGTACAGTACAAAATGAATCATGCAGTCAGGTCCATATGTATTTGAGCAGTGCCACAATTTTCATAATTTTGTCTCTGTACACCACCACAATGGATTTAATATCAAGCAATCATTATGTGATTGAAGTGTACATTTTTAGTTTTAATTTAAGGGGTTTACCAAAAATATCATACAAGCAGTTTTGGAATTACAGCCATTTTTCTGCGTAGCTCCCCATTTCCAGGGACACAAACGTATTTGGACATTTGATGAACAAGCTGTTCCATAGCCAGGTGGGAGGAGGCCCGTCATTATTTCATTTCTATTAAGCAGGTAGAAGGTCTCGAGTTGATTTCAATTGAAGAATTTGCTTTTGGAAGCTGTCACTGTGAACTCTCAAAGGTGAGGTCCAAAGAGCTGTCCATGCAAGTAAAAACAGGCCATCTTTATGCTGGGAAAACAAAACAATCCCTTTAGAGGGAGTACAGAAACACCAGGAGTGGTCAAATCAACCATCTTGTACATTGTTAAAAGAGAAGGAACACACTGGTGAGCTCAGAAACACCAGAAGGTCTGGAAAACCACAGAAGACAACTGTGCTGGATGATTGCAGAATTCTGTCCTTGGTGAAGAAGAACCCCTTCACAACAGGTAGCCCTGTCATCGTCAAAGTCTACAATCAAGAGAGGACTTCATGAAAGTAAAGACAGAGGGTTTACCAAAAAGGTGCAAACCACTGGTAAGCCTCAAGCATTGGAAGGGCAGATTAGACTTTTCCAGAAAACATTTTTAAGAAACCAGTCCAGTTTTGGAACAGTTTTCTTTGGACAAATGAAACTTAAGATCGATACATATGAGAATGCGGGGAAGAGAAGAAATGGCTCATGATCCACCGCATACCCCATCATCTGTGAAAGATGGTGAAGGCAGTGCTATTGCATGGGCATGGGTGGCTGCCAATGGAGTTCAGTCACTGGTGTTTATTGATGATATGACTGCTGACAGAAGTAGCAGGATGAATTCTGAAGTGTACAGGACTCTACTATCTGCTCAGATTCAGACAAAATGCTGCAAAACTGATAGGACAACGCCTCACACTACAGATGGATAATGAGCCAAAACATACTGGGACAGAAAACCAAGTGCTTTTTAAACACAAAGAAGTGGAATATTCTTCAATGGCCAAGTCAATCAACTGACTTGAACACAAAATAGATATCCATTTCACTTGCTGAAGAGAAAACTGATGGCAGAAAGTCCAGCGAACAAGCAACAGCTGAAGACAGCTGCAGTAAAGGCGTAGCAAAGCACCACTAGGGTGGAAACCCAGCAGTTGGAGATAGCCAGGGGGTCCAGACTTCAGGCAGTCATTGACCATACAGAATTTTCAATCAAATATTGAAAATTATCTTTATATTTATGATTATGTGAGTTTGTCCAAATACTGAAAGTACCTTGTATAAAAATTTCAAACAGCTCATACAACATTTTTATTAAACCCCTTCAATTAAAGCAGAAAGTCCATAATTCAATCACATCTTGATTGTTTTGTTTCCTATATATTGGTGTACAGAACAAAAATTATGAAAATTGTGTCACTGTCCAAATACTTATGGACCTGACTATATGAAACCCAAAAAGTACATGAGAAGTGTGTCCAAAATGTTCACAGTGTGACAAACGTTTTTAGGTTTGTGAAACAAATAAGGCAGCTGTGTATTTAAATACTGCACATAATGGATCCTAATGGGCTGCTGTCACTAGAAGCCGGGGGACAGCCAGCAGAATTTCCCCAGAGGCAGTTACACAAATGTATTTGTCTAAATTCGCTTTTGTTGATTACAGTAATGGAGTCATCGGGTTTCTAGAGTCTTTGGTTTCTGGTGTCTAATATTTCTTCAAAAGTTGTTTGCCTGAACTTGTTTTTCAACAAAATATCCACTTTGCTATAAAACACCCACAAATCCCAGCCCTTTACTTCACAATTGAACTGAAGAGGCAACAAAAGCTTTGGCACCTAAGAACCATTCTTAATAATTTAAAAAGGTGGCAGGCTATGAAGAACTTTTTTTTAATTATTATTAAAAAAACAAAACAAGATAATCTTTCACTTTAGGGTGGTGCTTAACTTAAAATGGCTTATCTATAAAACATTGCATTTGGAAATTGTCTTAAAATTAATGTATGGCAGTAGGGTAAAACAGGACATTTACTCTTTTGGGTGTGTATCCATTCACTTACCTGCTAGCCCACTGCCGGGGGCTTTTGTATTAAGTACCCATGAAGCTGGCAGACTTTCAACTTCATTATAGCGTGTTAAGCAGTATGAATGAAAGCTGATCAGCAGGCTAGATGGAGGACATTGCATATATTCACAGGCCCGGCTTGCAGAGTTTCTTTTAGGAACTGAAGTTTCTACACTTGATACATTGGTCAGGGTAGTACTTGTCAGGGACTCCTATTTTGAATATCATTTGGTCCTGTTGGGTTATTCTATATTCTAAGGTAGTGTTTCTTAAATTATGAGTTGCATGATGGCTGGGCTGAGTCGTAAAACGCAAATAGTTTTTAACAGGAAAGGGTTGCAAACGGTTTGCTGAATGCTTTTGAGATTGGTCACCAATCCTCCCCCCGCACAACAATTGACGGCTATCCTACAAGGGCAAAAGGAACAACAATTGCTGGCGATTCTCCTGTTCAAGAGGATCCCCCCCACGCACAAAAACAATCAATGGCAATTCCCAATGGGCACCCCCCCCCAACCCCACCTCTCTACAGGAAAAATTGGCTGCAAAACTCCAAGGTGGACCAAGGATGACCATCGCTGTGATTGTGGGTTGCAATGACACAAATAAGGCAAAACTGGGTTGCAAGGGAAAAAAAAAAATCAAGAAACAATGTTCTAAAGTAGGGTGGCACAGTGGTAGCGCTGCTGCCTCGCAGTATGGAGAACCGGGTTCGCTTCCCGGGCCCGTCCAGGGGGGAGTTTGCATGTTTTCCCCGTGTTTGTGTGGGTTTCCTCTGGGCGCTCTGGTTTCCTCCCACAGTCCAAAGACATCCTAAATTGTCCCTAGTGTGTGCTTGGTGTGTGGGGTGTGTGTGTGTGTCCTGCGGTGGGCTGGCACCCTGCCTGTGATTTGTTTCCTGCCTTGCACCCTATGTTGGCTGAGACTGGCTCCAGCAGACCCCTGTGACCCTGTAGTTAGGATATAGCGGGGTTGGATAATGGATGGATGGATGTTCTAAAGTATCCATTGGGTTTATTTGTTTTTGAAATATAGTTTTGTTTTTTTTATTTGTGTTTTGGCTTGTTATATTTTTTCTGACAGCGCTATTCCTGTTGCTGGAACCATCCCAGAGCAGGAGTATCCTTAAAGGATGTGACCTGTCAATCACGAGATTGGATCAAAAGTCATCCAGGGGTATGCTTTTCTATTTGACTATACAGATTCCAAAATCCTTCAAACCTTTTTCGGGAAAAAAAAAAAAAAAATTCTCTGGTTTTTGAAATCCCCACACTCCTTTTGACTTCGATTTTGTCTCGCGATTCTTGACATAGGTTACTGATAGCTGTCCTTCTGGTTCTGACCCTTGCTACAGATTGTTGACTTTATCTTTGTCTTCTAGTTGCTCTCTGAATTCTTGTGCTGGCTGGGTATGAAAGTCCTGTAGCAAATGAGACTTGTGAATAAATAAGGATGATCCTCACCTGGGTTTGCTAAATCTTACCAAAAATATTTCACAAGTTATGTGAGAGTTTAGTATTACTTTTGTAATTTTATTTTAAATATATATGAGTTTTGTTTCTTATTTTTGTGTTTTGCATTCTGTGTATATTGCACAATTGTTTTCTAGCAGTATTAACACTAGAATTCCTGAAGCCTACGAAAAAACTCGTAATCCCGGCCCACCGTAATTCCCTTCGTACCTCTCTATCAGTGTCTTTTGTGTTGTAAATGCATTGAACAGCAACAAGCAGCAAGCAGCCTGCTATCCCATCACCCCCTTGACGGAGCTGAACTCTCCTAGCACAAGCCAGGGCTCCTTATCTACGTGTGGGGTGAGGCGCCTGGAGTTGTACAGGGTAAATAATACAGTACAGTATATTGTTATTTGGAGTACATGCATTTCATGTGTATTCCGTATCTACAAAGATCTGGGTGAGCGTAGGATGAAAGGATAATACGAGAAATTCAAGAAATGCTGAACACATACCTAAAGCAGAAACAGTTTTCCATGTTATACTAATAATGACGTGAAGTGTATAGTATGTGAAGACTTTAGTCCAAATATCAGTTAAACACGTGCACTTATATTCAAGAATATAACCAAAGATAAAAAAAACCATTCAGTTTACATGTGGCGGTCAATGAGTTAAACACTCAAGCTCAACTGTCAATCGACAGAGGTAAGAACGAGACCAGGCGCACCTCATTTTAAGTAGTGAGCTGCTTTTATTATTATTTCTACAATATAATTGAATTTGAGTCTGTAACACCTGGTGTAAATTTTGGTTACTTGTAAAAGTTAGCGCTTGTTTTTTTTTTTTTTTATTATTCCGTTTTATTCTCTCAGTGACATTCACATGGTACACCGAATCTTGCCTCTCCCTCTTTGAGTTGATGGCATTTATCTCCATTCTTTTCACAAGAGCAGTGCTATGGCTGATGTCTGCTCAGAACTGTTAGTTGTACTGGCAAACAAAGATACGATGTCCCTTGACTGGACAAAGGCAGGACCGGAACAACAGATGGCTTCTTCACAGCGCTTTCTCTGGCTAATAGACGGATACACTGCAACGCAACTCTGCTTGGCACCATAAAGTAAAATATGACTTCCACCTGCAGCTAAAGTCACTTCAGTACGCAAGCAATTCACCACACTAGTGTTTAGATCTGACCTCACCTTTACTCCACTGCACAATGTGATACTTTTATGAAATTCTTTAATTCAAAAATGAACAATACTCTTAACCTTGCCTCTGGTAGGCCCTGCTCAAATTCCCTTTCGTCCTTTACACTCCCTTGTGTCTCTGATATCTCTGATCTCTTTAAAAAATCAAAATCTTCCACTTCTCAGTTCCAGTTGCCACTCATTTGGTAAAAACTTGACTAATAATTAACTAATGGCCTCTGAATCTGGGCTGTGGAACCTTCTGGTGTTGCTTGACCTAAGAGCAGCATTTGATACTGTCTCCCATTGTATTTTGTTAGATAGATTAGTCTCCATTGGAATCTGTGATATTTCTTACACTTGGTTTGCATCATATCTCTCCGAGCGTACACAGTTTGTCCAACTCAAGAATGTTAGATTTCATTCTACCCCAGTCACTAGTGGTGTTCCCTAAGGCTCTGTTTTGGGCCCTTTTTTATTTATTATATATCTTCTACCACTTATCTTTAGGAGACTTGGTATTTAGTTTCATTGCTATGCTGATGACACTAAGCTGTATTTATCTACCAAGCTCAATTTTCCCTCTTCCTCCCCTCATCCTTTCTGACTGCCTTTCTGAAATAAAAACCTGGTCCTTTTCTAATTTTTTCAAACTTAATAGTGATAAAAGTGAGGTTCTCCTCATTGGCACTACATCTTCTATCGCCAAACTTGACATCATTTCCTTGACAATTGATGCTTCTATAATGTTTTCTTCCCCTCAGGTTAAGAGCTTGGGTGTCATCCTCGACAGCACTCTTTCTTTCAAAGCTCATATTAACAATATGGATGGATATTGTTACTGATATCCATTTATGTTTAATCAGATTTTACCTTGTTCATTGGGTTTTAACAAATCTGCATTTAGAGTGCCCTCCATAATGTTTGGATTTACCCCTCTGCTCCACAGTTTAACTGGAACTTACATTTACTGGAATTTAAGCAGATAAGATATTTCTATACACCTCAGACTGCCGTTAGCAATTACATCATCAATGAAGATAAGTGTGAAAGAACCTGTGGAACACCAAGCCGTAACACCCACAGCACCATGTTTAACAGATGAGGTGGTCTGCTTTGGATCCTGAGCAGTTCCTTTTTGTCCTCCACACTTTGCTCTTGCCATCACTCTGATTCAGGTTCATGTTTGACTCGTCTGTCCACAAGACCTTTTTCTAGAATTGGAAATGTTATTGTTGCTAACTAGTGGTTTGCATCTTTCAGTGTGGCCTCTGTCTTTCTGTTCATGAAGTCTTCTGCAGATAGTCATCTATGGCACGCACACATCTGCCTCCTGAAGACTGTTTCTGATCTGTCGGACAGGTGTTTAGGGCTATTTCTCTGCCATAATGAGGTTTCTTCTGTCATCAGCAGTGGAGGTCTCCTTTGGCCTACCAGTCCATTTGTGATTATTGAGCTCACTAGTTTGTTCTTTCTTCTTAATGGCATTCCAGACAGTTGATTTAGGCAATCCTAAGGTTTTACCGTTGACTCTAATGGTTTTGTTCTTGTTTTCAGCCTCATATTAGCTACTTTGAGTGTCCTTGGCACAGCTCTTATCCTCATGTTGAACATTGTCAACCACAGACTCCAAAGGGTAGAAGAAAGCCAAGGTATCTTATAAAGCAATGAAACCCACCTGAGGAATCACAAACACCTATGATGTCCCAAACATTATGGTGCCCTGAAATGGGAGACCATATAGAAATAGTGTTGCCATTTCTACATGGTGTGACCAAAATTTATGCAAATATCCTTAAATGAAAGTCTTCAATGTGCACTTTAATCAGGTCTGAATTGTTTAATTGTTTGTAATTTTAAACTATGGAGCAGAGGAGGTAAATCAATGAAAAATGTCTTTGTCCCAAATATTACGGAGGATATAGTATATGTGCATCAGTTCTGTATTTAGAAATTAGTATAATCTGGCATTGTATTTTACCTGAGAATTGTTGACAGCGCTCTACGCCTGCACTCAGTGAAGAGCACTATACAAGAAATAAGTCGTATTGGATTGTAATTGCTGCTACAGGGAGCCAGTGCAGGAATCTGAAGCGAGGAGTGACGTGCGCTTGTCTTGGATAGTTGAATACAAGTCGTGTTACTACATTTTGAACCATTTGCAGTGGCTTGATAGTGTGTGCCGATACCTCTGCCAATACGGAGTTTCAGTAGTCCAGACCTGACAGAACCATTACCAGAATGCATTTCACTCTGAACCCAAGCGGCGGGTGATTCAGTTCCTATTTCAGTATGATTCAGTATGTGACCATGAGCTAATCGTCAAACTTAAATGTGTTTCTACTGCAAGAAAGAAAAAAAAAAGGTCTGTAAATAGTCACAGCATGTGCTGCTTTTCACCTTGGATAAAGTCGTGAGCTAAATATGAAATAAATCATGATTTTGCTTAAAAAAAAAAAAAGTAAGATAGAATAATACTGGGCAACAAAATGTAATTTTTTTTTGTCAGTATAGGTGAATCTTGCAGTATTTTTCATGACGAGTTGAAATATCTAATCATGAATTTCTCTATCATGCAGGGATTTTAAATGACACGTGATTAAAATTTATAATTAATGTATATTTATGCCTATATATATATATATATATGCTGGAAGCATCACACCTATAAGGCAGATGTTTATAATTTTCCACTGTACTTGGACTCAGGAATATCCCTCTTAAGGGTCTGAAAGTAGCCAGCAAGCATACTGGCAACCCCACTTGTCTTGACATCACTTTTACATTTCAGAAATGTCCAGATTAAACCATTCACTTTTCTTGTTGCTGACCTCTCTGAGTTTTCCAAGGAAAAAGTCCAGATGTAAACCCAAAAAATTAACTTTTAAAGATGTAAGCACATAGACTTACCAACTACCTGGAGCTGTGCCTCAGACAGGGAACGCTTCTGTCCCAGACAGGTTACAGGCTACAAACTCTGACACAACAGACTCATCTTATGTCCTTCTGGAAAGTTCACAAACAGCCTAAAAAATTTTTAATCCTAAATGTAAATTTAAGAAACCTGTATATCTTAATAAGGGTTTATATACTAAATATACTGCCTAAGAATAAGAAGATAACCCAAAAACTATGGGTGACAGAAAAATGCTGAGTACATTTCTGAAATAAACAGGGAAAAGTGCACTGGGATTACCTTTCAAATGGAAGCCAGGACTCTTGACCTATGAATGAAGGCTAGAGGCGGATCTTCAACTCAAAAGCACTGTATTATGGGAAAGCGTTTCCTGTTTATGGTGTGTACTGATTTTTCTGAAAGATGTTATTTAACAATATGTTAGCATAGTCTTGTCATATATAAAAATATATATAATATATAATATATATAGTATATATTTAAGCATAATGACTGGATAACTAACGTGTGGATTATGTAACATGAGTATCATGGGAACCCCCCAATGTATAGCATTGGTCACCGTTGCATTTTATTATATCATAAAATTTTTTGACTCCATTCTATATGAAAGCATGACATTTCTTTTTTCTTCACCATAACTACAAACTTACAACACTGGCAAAGACACAAAAAAATCAAATAGTTGTTTACATAAAATACAGAATTGCAATTTTTTTCACCTTGAAATCTGCTTTTATTTACATACCCAAAAACACACACACACACAGCAACACCAGTTGAAGAGTTTTTTCCTTTGGCACACAGTGAATGTTTGCATGCTTATATACAAAATGGAGCCTGTGAAATGTGAATGCACATGAATGGTAGTAGACAAAAAATGGCGTCTCCTAATTTATGGTATCCTCAGTGATGTCATCAGTGCATAAGACCACAACCCATGAAAATATAGAGACACCTTAAAAATAGAAATGCACATGTCAGAAACAACAATGAAACCATAAAAGAAAACTTTCACAAACACTGGTCCAAATTACACCAGGGTATCCGCTCTCCCGTTAACTATGCTGTTATGTAAAATTCATTTTTTGGTTAAGAAAAATAAAGCAATTAAGCAATCAAAATCTAAAAAAGAAACAAATCTTAGTGAAGTTCGTTGAATAGTAAAATCCTACCATTTGCAGTTTCTGAAATTGCAGACAAACACTTGTGGTAAGCCATTGAATTAAGTAAAATGTTCATTTAGCAGCATAAAATGGTGTCTAATTAGGGGAAAAGTTGGAACAAAAACCTGTGGTGAGGTTGGCACTCCAAGATGTGAAGCTGTGTAAAGTGTGCTTACCAAACCTTTATGTTCTCCACTTATCATTTCTTTGGCAAGTCCAACAGTGATAGCTCATTTCATTTTTCTTTTCTTTGAGTGTACCAGGCATGTGGCAATCACTGCTGAGTCATTATCAGTGAATGGCATTAATTCATTATTTAAAATATCCACAGAATAATATGCAATTATTACTTTTTTATTGTTTGACCACACTAATATGTACACAGTATATCTTAACTATAAACATCTATGCGTGGAAGTGTGTGTGTCTGTCCGACCCGGAAGTGAGAGGTGGAGTCGGGGTAAGGGCACCACCTCCGAGGATACACAAGCGAGGCGAGCACATCGGCAAAACGAAACCTCTGAAGAAAGAGTCACTCGCTTAGCAGCTAATGCAGAAGCGAGGTGAGCATATTGACAAAACGGTATCCCTTTTACTTTTCCTCCCACCACTAATACACAAGTGAGGTGAGCACGCCAGCAAAAGGAAACCTCCGAAAAAAGAAGAGACGCCCAGAGTAGTTCCTTTCAAATACCTGACATCTCTGCATTTCAGTTTTTTTCTGACAATTTCAGTAGTCTCTAAGACCCCGGGCTTTTAATAGCACTGGCTTACACAGCTAGTTTATATAATATAATGGCAATAGAGAGCCACTCTGAAAAACAAGACAATGTTATTCAAATTAATATCCTGTTTTCCTGATGTCTGGC
>NC_041396.2:25070173-25230173 GCF_900747795.2 Erpetoichthys calabaricus | reverse complement strand
TTTTAATTTATATCTTAAACATGCTACTAATTCATATTGTATGACATTTCACTGTTTGAAAGCACAAAGCCAGACAAATGCATTATTAAAATAAGATGATACATTAGAGAATCATAAGTGAAGCAAGAATTATACAACTTGTTCACAGGCAATGATTCAATTCACGAATCAACTGAACGAGAATCATGCACCTCGTTCTCAGGTAATGATTTAGTTCCGGGATCAAATGAACAAGAATCATGCTCCTTGTTCTCAGGTATTGATTCAGTTTATGAATGAAATTAACAAGAATTGTGCACCATGTTCTCGGGTAGTGATTCAGTTTATGAATCAAATGAAAAAGAATTGTGCACCTCGTTTGCAGGTAATGACTTAGCTTGCGAATCAAATGAGCAACAATAATACATCACGTTCTCAGGTAATAGTTTAGTTCACGGATCAAATCATGCATCTCTTGTGCATCATGCACAAGAAATGTGATCCTTGTTCTCAGGTATTGATTCAGTTTGCAAATCAACTGAACAAGAATCGTGCACCTCGTTCTCAGGTAATGATTTAGAATGATTTAATTCACGGATCAAATGAAAAAGAATCATGCTCCTTGTTCTCAGGTGTTGATTCAGTTGATGAATGAAATTAACAAGAATTGTGCGCCTTGTTCTCGGGTATTGATTGAGTTTATGAATGAAATTAAAAAGAATCGTTCACCTTGTTCTCGGGTAGTGATTCAGTTTATAAATCAAATGAAAAAGAATCGTGCCCCTCGTTTGCTGGTAATGATTTAGTTTGCGAATCAAATTAGCAACAATAATATATCACGTTCTCAGGTAATGGTTTAGTTCACGGATCAAATCATGCATCTCTTGTGCATCGTGCACAAGAATCGTGATCCTTGTTCTCAGGTATTGATTCAGTTCACAAATCAAATGAACAAGAATTGTGCAACTTGTTTGTAGATAATGATATAGTTTGTAATTCAGATAAACAACAATCATTTGTCTCGTTCTCAGGAAATGATTCAGTTTGAGAATCATCTGAACAAGAATTGTGCGCCTTGTTCTCAGGTAATGATTCATTTTGTAAATCAAATGAATGACAATTATGCACCTTGTTCTCAGGTAATGATTCACTTTGAACTGTAAAGAATCGGTGAATGATATGTGCCTAGTGAAATCAAAAAGCCATACGGTAAAATAACGTGTACCTGTGAAATGAAAGACACTGTCGAAATCGCAAATGCGTTACAGCATTTCAGTTGATCACTACTGAATGGATTCACTTGTGCTCACAAATCATTTCATATGACTCACTGAAAAGAGTCATTCAAAATGAAAGAATTCTTCACATATTTCTCATATCTATTAGCAAATGGCTCAGTGTGAGTGCGGAGCTGTGATTGACTAGTGCACTCTCCAAAGCTGGCTCCTACCTTGCTCCCAATGTTTCTAGGACATGCTCCAAACTCGAGTAACCCAGAATTAAGTGCCGTGAGCATGGTAAAGGTGCTTTACAAATCAAACGTATTATTATTTTATTATTAGAATTAGGTTAAATGGGTTTGAGACTGTAATGTACTGTATAATGAAGCAGTCACTGATGTTGTATTCTCACAGTTTTTTGACCTCGGTTAATTTGTCAATGGGTTAGTCGGCCTGACAGTTAAATATTCTGCCCCTAACATTCTTTCATCTAATTTTTTGTCAGGGGACTTCATTTCCTTCTACAATCCAAAAACATGTTAGGAATGTGTCTGAAAATGTCCCGATAGTGAGTGATTTCTGATGGGTTTGTCTGTGCAAGTGATGGGCTGGAATCTCATTAGTTCTGCCAGGCTGAAAATACATGAAATAGGGTTAGGGTTAGGCTCTGGCAACCAATGAAATTACCTTTATGTTGAAAAATACTGCATTAATGTGCAACCAGGTTATATAAAAAAAGAAAAAAAAAACGAATCCGATGAAATCCAGTTAAAAGGCTCAATCCTGCACTGTCCCTTGTGTACCATTATTTAATATGTTTGTTTCCAACAATACTGTGTAACACCCTGCAATGTTTCCAGGCTGTCCGTAATAGTTGAAGAATGTTTCCTCTTTTAAGAAATAATTCACACTTTACTGCCAATGATTTTGTTTCCTTAATGTTGTTTTTATTCTACTTTACTTTTGCTAGTTACT
Organism: Erpetoichthys calabaricus; assembly: GCF_900747795.2. Lineage (NCBI taxonomy): Eukaryota > Metazoa > Chordata > Cladistia > Polypteriformes > Polypteridae > Erpetoichthys > Erpetoichthys calabaricus. The sequence continues at coordinate 25,227,999 of NC_041396.2, read as the reverse complement.
TTATAGAGTGCCGAGATGGATTTCAATCCAAAACCAACATTTTTTTTTTTGTCATACTGATAAGCCTGTGAATTATGCCCTCCGCATAGCTTCTAGCAGTAGACATTCTGGCTGCATATGTACTGTCACTTCCATTTCATGGGGGGCACCATGTTAGTGTAGCTGTTTTACCCCATATACATGCAAACAAGGCATTTAAGGGTGGGGATCTAATGAGGCCCATAGGAAGGGTCTCTGGCACACTCGCTGTAGCTCCCACATCCCCTGGGCTACATAGTGGGTACAGTAGCCTGACCTGCATCCAGGGGGTCTCCTTTAAAATATTGGATCACTTGTTGCACTGAATGCCATCTTTATGAGCTTGAAAGCCTAGCTTTAAAAAAAGAAGTGTTCTATCAGCCTTTAGTGTCATCAGTAGGGCTGTCAAAAGTATTGAAGTATCAATCAGTACCAATTGTTACATCTTTATAATTTCTTCAATATTCATTTCTTATGGTATTGATTCTACTGCCTACACAATGAATGCACTTGCGGTTCAATCTGGCTTTTGACAATTGGGCATGGCAAGAGTTGCAACTCCATTTCTGCCCACTCAATTTCAGTAGCATTGGAGACTTCATCAGCATACGTAACTGACTAAGAGGGCAGCCGGAGTGCCACCTGGAAATACAGTGGAACCTCGGTTTGCGAGTAACTTTGTTTATGAGTGTTTTGCAAGACGAGCTGAAATTTTTAATAAATTTTGACTTGATAAACGAGCAAGGTCGTGCAGTACGAGTAGTATGTATACGCTTTGTCTGCTGAGCATCATGTGATCACAACTGAGCTGATGGTTCTTCTCTCTCTCTCGCTGCAGAATCGTGGGTAATCGTCTCCTATTCTCCATCTGAGTCGGCGTGCCTCACTCATATAGTCAACATCCGTACGCGCGTATACTGTTTACTACAGCATTGTGACTGTGTGTGTGTGTGTGTGTGTGTGTGTGTGTGCGCTGTGACGTGCGAGTCCCCGTCTTGCACCCCAAAACACGAAGCTGAGTCTCAGTACTTTAGCAACACCATCTTTATTCAGCTTGAAACAACAACAGCGCAGTTATTTATTGTAGCAGGCTCTGCCACTCTCCTATACACAGACACAGCAGTCAGGCAGGGTCGTGGCCAAGTAGTACTGTGCCCTGCACATTTACAATGTTCCTTGTTCCTTGTATCACCCATCGACGGCAGGCGCTTACAGCATGTCCATGATCTTTTCCGATTTGCTTTTACGGCGAACTGCTACAGCACTGGGAGACTGTGATTGCTTTGGGACGATCATCCGCGTGTCGTCCAGTTGAGTGGAATCCCGCAAGAGTTTAGAAACTCACACCAGCCATGATTCTTTTTAAAGGTAAAGTGCAGGTTAATTTGTTTTATGTATTTTTACTTTATATTTTGTTTTAATCATTTTTATATGAATAGTTTTGGGTTGTGGAACGAATCATCTGAGTTTCCATTATTTCTTATAGGGAAATTCACTTTGATATACGAGTGCTTTGGACTGCTTTCACATTTCCGGAACGAATTATGCTCGCAAACCGAGGTTCCACTGTACATCGGCTTTGTACCGAATCAGGATGGAAGGCTGTATTTAAGATTTGCCACAGCATAATACCAAATAAAGGGGCTGACACAACAATACATTACAAGGAGTGCCACAATGGGCTTTAACAGGCCTGGTTTTTTGACAGCCCCCCCCAGCCTTGACTCTGTAAAAAGACAGCTCCCAAAAAAAGCCCTTTGTGGCGGACGGCTGGGGCTCCTGCCCAGCGGGGACGCCTGGAGGATGGAAGGACTGGGAGAGGGACAGTACCACCCCCGGGACACAAGAGGGCAGCCGTCCTGGTTTGTGTCGGGGCCCCGGGAACAGAGCTTGGAAGCTCCACCCTGTGGGGGCCTGTTGCCCCACCAGGGGGCGCCTGGACATTTGTTAAGCCCTGGACTGCAGCACTTCCGCCACACCAGGAATTGCTGCAGGAAGGTCATCAGGGAGCACCTGGAGCACGTCCAGGTGAAGTATAAAAGGGGCTGCCTCACTCCATTCAGGGAGCCGGACTCGGGAGGCAGAGGACGGAGAGGAGAGGAGGTGGCAGAAGAATAGAGGAAAGGAGAAGAAAAGAAGGAACTGTGAGCATTTCTAGCTGATTGATGGACTGTGTGAGGTGCTGTAAAGGAAAGACAAAATAGACGTGTGCTTGGACTTCCATCTGTCCTGGTGTGTGTTAAAGGGTGACCTTCCACACCTTGTAGACAACAAATGGAAGGTAATAATAATACAGTAATCCCTCACTTATCGCGGGAGATAGGTTCCAAGGCCGACCGCGATAACTGAATTTCCGCGAAGTAGGGACACCATATTTATTTAATTATTTAAAATGTATTTGGACGTTTTTAAACCCTCCCTGTATTGTTTACAACCCACCCTTTACTCTATTAATAACAGGAACAACTGCTAAGCAATATGAAATCGGTAGATAAGTTTACACTTACTGTATAGCGAAGTACACGTAGCTATATATGACGTGATGATGGTGATGAATATGCTGCGCAGTAAAAATGATGACAATGAAGGTGATAATCCCCTGAATGCAGTAGCAAGAGCACGTTAATGCTGAATGAGTGAGATGAGACTTCCTGGTTAATGCAGCACTCCGTCGCTGAGCCAATCAGCAGCACACAGGAACTTAACTGCGTGCTCTGATTGAGTAGCTTCTCAGCCATCCGCCAATAGCATCTCTTGTATGAAATCAACTGGGCAAACCAACTGAGGAAGCAAATACCAGAAGTAAAAAGACCCATTGTCCGCAGAAACCCACGAAGCACCGAAAAATCCGTGTTATATATTTAGATATGCTTACATATAAAATCCACGAAGTCGTGAATCCGCGAAAAGTGAACCACGAAGTAGCAAGGGATTACTGTAATAATAATAATTCATTACATTTATATAGCACTTTTCTCAGTACTCAAAGCGCTATCCACACAGGGAGGAACTGGGAAGCCAACCCACAATCTCCTTACTTGAAAGCAGCAGCACTACCACTGCGCAGAACACCACAACAACTCTCAAGATAAAATGCAAGAAGAGATTATATGACTCACTAAAATACAGAATTGTCACAAATGAGGATACAGATTTGTTCAAATACAACAAAAACATAGTGGAAATGAATTAACATACTATACTGAATTAATATAATATACTGAAGAGAACACAAGTAATCCTCAATATGATACAGTAGTACAATAGAAATAGTACAAGTACAGAGCAAAATGCAGGAGTAGATGATATCACATAATAGGATTCTGATTTGTTCAGAGTCCTGAAGACCCCCGGCCATTGATGCTAAACTGAAGTCGTGGGTCTTCAGCCAACCTTTGAAAGCTGAGACTGAAGAGGAATCTCTTATAGTAGCAGGCAGACCAGCTTGTCAGCATTACCCTAATTTATAATTTCAAATAGAAAATGTCGCTGAGGGGCAAAAATGAATCTTAATCTTTAAGATTGTCGTTATGATTATACGAGGAAAGCTTCAAAGCTTGTGACAAACTGTAAATTGCTGTGTCTTCTGTAAGACCCTATTAAAAGAGCCCACCCCACCTCATTAGTTGGCGGAGAGGTGTCACAACAGTGGCAAAGCGTGAGATAAATAAAACTCCCGTAATACGATGCCAGGCCTAAGAAGCCACAAAACTGATGGACAACTTTTCTGTGAAAAAGTACTAAATAACATATAGATGAATGGTGCTGCGGTGGGTTGACACCCTGCCCGGGATTGGTTCCTGCCTTTTGCCCTGTGTTGGCTGGGATTGGCTCCAGCAAACGCCCGTGACCCTGTGTTCGGATTCAGCGGGTTGGATAATGGATGGATGGATGAATGGTGAGGCTTCTGAATCAGTCTGACGAGGAAAGTGCTTTTTAAAAGCTAATTGAATATAATGTGAAAAATACAGTAAATGGGAATTGTAGCCCTTCATATTTGTTCTAATTCTTGGAATGCCTCAATTTTAACAACCTGTGCAGAAGCTGCACTTTATTTTCAAATCTGTCCTTGCTTGGCTCCAGTTCAGGGGCTTCCGTCAGCGCGATGCGCTCAGAGATGTGCTCCTGGCGGAGACTCTCTATGTGACATCTCCTCCCTGCATCCGCCCACCCCTGGGAATTCCTGTGGGTGTTGCACATCAAGCTCTTCACTGTTTACCAAACAATGGATTTCTTCACTGTTTGCCCACAGAAGGAGAAACCCTAAATTACTCAGCTGTTTGAGCCCAAGCTGAGCAGCCCAGCTTTGTAGCCATCTCTGTCTGGATGAAGTGGAAATTTTGTGCCTAGTTCAGCCACATAAATCCTTTCGGGCTTTTTAATTAGCGTGCAAAAAGGAAAAAAATAAATAAATAAACAAGTGAATGGAAATAACAGTGTTGCAAATTCAGAAGCTTTGCCAGAACAGAATAAATAGCTGCTTTTGAATAGCGGTCTGACACATGGCACAGCAGAGAGCGAGTTTCACAGCTGAAATGGGCCGAGCCGTGTAAAATGCATTAAGGGTATGCGATCTGTACATTTAACACCACATGCAACCCACTCTCTAGATGGAAGCAATACTCCTCTCTCCGGTTTTATTGACTAATAACTTGCTGTTATCAAGCAACTACATCCAGATGTTCACTTGTCTTGCAATATGCCATTCGTTTTCACACACAGTGTTCTAACTGACAAATCAAGATCTCGAGGCTATCTAGTATTTGGTGTGTGCCAGAATGTGCCCCACCGTGGTCTGGTGGTCTGTCTAGGGCTTTGGGGTGTGCCAGAACCTGTCCCACCATAAGATGGTGGTTTATCTAGGGTTTAGTGTGTGCCAGAATGTTCTTACCGTGGGCTGGCAGTCTTAATTGTGAACCTTTAGACCACCAGCCTATGGCGGGGCAAATTCTGAATGGGTGTGTGCCAGAATATGCCCCATCATGAACTGGTGGTCTATCTAGGGCTGTAGTTTATGCAAGGATGTGCCTTACTGTGGGCTGGTGGTCTATCTAGAGCTTTTGTGTGTGCCAGAACCTGTCCCACCATAAGATGGTAGTCTATCTAGTGTTTAATGTGTGCCAGAATGTTCTTACCATGGGTTGGAGGTCTTAATCTTGAACGTTTAGACCATCAGCCTGTGTTAGGGCAAATTCTGAGTGGGTATGTGCCAGAATATGCCCCTTCATGAGCTGGTGGTCAATCTAGGGCTTTAGTGTGTGCCAGAATGTGCCCCACCATGAGCTGGTGGTCTATTCCTGGCTTTGATATGTACCAGAATGTTCCCCAAACTTGGACTGATGGTTTATTTAGGACTTTACTGTGTGACAGAATATGCCCCACAATGTGCTGATGGCCTGTCTTGGACTTTTAGACCATCAGCCCATGGCAGGACGCATGCTAATTGAGTCTGTGCCAGACTGTGCCCCACCATGAGTTGGTGATCTATCTAGGGCTTTAGCATGTGCCAGAATGTGCTTCACCAAGGGCTGGTGGTTTAGCAGTGATAAAAGCCTCACTGCTTAATCTGCCATTATACACAGCACAGGAGTATGAAAGCGATTGTTCAGTAATTGTAAAGTGTTTAGGGTTGATCCTGACTCTTGAAAGGCACTATATAAAATCAGAAGAATGTTGTTTTAGTTCCAGACACTTGACTCACTTGGAAACCCTGAATTATTTAACCTTCTAGTTAGAGGTAGGCGGTATGACCAAAATTCTATATCACGGTATTTTTCTAAATTATCCCGGTTTCACGGTATTGGACGGTATTTTTTTCCCCATGCATGAGTGGATGTTAACCACATTTTCCACTGCAATTACTGCAGTAGACTGGCTAAGAATAACCTATTAGACTGTTATGAGAATTGTACATCGTACAAAAAGACATTTTAATGTGCACACAAGTATTAATCCAGGTTTGCATGGCCCCATAAAGTGATAGTTTTCAAGGGGGTGGCACTAAAGAGAAGGAATCACATTGCATGACAGATGCAGTCAAAATATAGAACCTTTAATTGAACAAATTTTGCAAAAGCTTAAACTATGATTTTGACAACATATTTTCAACCATCCAAAGAGGCATTTAGACTTAGTAAAATATCCAGAGGTGTTTGCCAAAAGTTGGATTGCACTGAACACGTCTTAGAAAAGGAATAAATGGTAAATATTTTTTGTAAACCAACTACACTTTCTGTTAATATTAACAATCTCTGTCCACTGACACATTAAAGTGACTTTTTAAACAATTTTACCATCATTAAACTGCATGATATTTAAACTAATAAATAATAACAATAAAATACATAATAGTATTACTGATAGTTGCACCATTACTTCAAGGCTTCAAGCCCAGGTGCATTACACAGTATTCACCAAACTAAAATAAAATAAAACAAGTGCAACTTGGTGATGACATCTTACCAACTGTACCATCATTTAGGCAAACTGCATTAATATGGACCTTGCTTCAAGCTAAGCTATATACATAAATAATAAAAACTGCAACTTGCATTTATAATGCTGTTTGTGGTATAGCCCTATGGAAGCGCATTAGGGCCACTGTGAAGAAAAAAAAATATGGACACGGAAGAAAAAAACAAACTATATGTCGAGAATAAATTCGACATGTTGACTATGTCAAGATTAAAGTCGGCATTTCCACTTTATTCTCAGTTTATTTTATAATTAAAGTAGAATGTTGTAAACTAAACTTCATCCTAAAATCAATGTTTAATTTACTAGATTTTCTCAAACTGCATCACAAGTTAATGCAGCACATCAAATACTTTGTGTTAAGTGTTCCCCGACCCAGTCGTTAATCACTACGCTTCTTAAACTGACTTCCTCCGCACTAAGAGCAGGCGCCTGCAGCAATCACCGCACAGAATCCATTCACTTCATGATATTCCTGCTCTCTACGAAAACCACACGATAAACGTCTTTGTGAAATTAAAACTAGTTATTAACTTAACCGACGGAGTGTTCAGAACTTTAAAAATATCTTCGTTATACATGTTTAATTATGCCATCCATTCAGAGTTGCACCCATCTCTGAACGAGTCGATAGCACATCGCAGAATGAATACAAGCAAAACATACACTAGCAAGTACAAAAACAAGTACAACTTGGCTTGCAGTATTATCCAGTAGTATAGAAACAGTATTTACACATCTGACCTTTTAAAACTAAAGTATCTCCAGGCGACAGACGTGACTCCTTTTTTTCGGCAAAAGTTCTTCTGTTCATCACATGTTCAACTTTACTTTTAGTTCAGTTTCGGAATGCTCTCTGTCCATTTTCACCACACAGCATACCTATGCTACCGCCCACTATTTGATGGTGTAGCAGTGAAAAAGAGCCCTAGTGCAACAAATCTGTGTTTAGCGGTGTAGCAGTGAGAAAGGTCCCCACTTAAACAGTTTCCCGCTGCGCCACGTTACGAATGTCGTTTAGGCAATTTAAACCGGTGTTGCGGTATAAGAAAAATCCATATCATAAAAAAAAATAAACGGTTTTCGGTATGAACCGGTATACCGCCCAGCACTACTTCTAGTGTTCACGGCCTGGAAGTAAAGAACAATAGAACTGTTCATGGAAAGAGAGGTTAGTCACGAAGTAATAGTACTAGTAATATATATAGGACCTACTGTACATAAGCCCTCTAAAAAATAGTAGGCAATGTGAACAGGTGGCTGAGGTGCTGGACTTCAAATCCAACATCTCAGCCTCAAGCACTCAGTTCAAGTTCAGTTCAGGTTAGTTATTTTTTTTACAGTGCTCTTCAATGAGTTCAGGCTTAGTGTTGTAAGAGGTTCATGGCTAAATGCAATTGCAACCTTTACAAAATACTAATTATGTAATGAACACATATAAAGGCACAGATTAGTTTTGAATACACAGAGAGACAAAACAGTTCAAATCTGACATAAATATGGCATAACAATATTTGTCCTTTACAAAAACTGTTGAACTGAGTCAGCCGATTACTGGACCTGCCACCATTCACACTGTACAATTTTTGAATCAACTGTTGTGAACTGTTCGCCCCAAAAATGCACAGAACAAAAGCTAAAATCCAAAGTACCAAACATTTATTTATTGAGGACAGGTAAAGAAATTAATCACGTGTGTGAGATGCTGGATCTGTGAAACTACCAACAGCATCACTGGGCCACCCGCCATTTACTATTGTTGGAACAACTCAGTTACCATTTAATCTGTCGTGTCGTTATTAGAACATTAGAAAAATTATGGCAAGAACAAGCCATTCAGCCTAAAAACCTCACTCATCCTATTCATCTATATTAACATCAAGTCAAAATTTGAATGTCCATAAAGTCACCACACTATTTGATTATTTATTCTGTGGTTCTTTGTGTGAAAAAGAACTTTCTAACGTTTGTGCAAAATCTGTGTTCCAAGTGTTCTTGATGCAGAGTTTGTTTGAAAGTAACAACTGGGATCCAATGTACTCATTCCTTTTTATAATGTTGAACACTTCAGTCATGTTCCCTCTTAATCTCCTGCAGTCATTCCTCATAACTCAACCCCTGTAGCTCTGGAATTAGCCTAGTTGTTCTCCTCTGGACTTTCTCTAGTGCTGATATGTCTTTTTTTGTAATATGGAGACCAAACTGTGCACAGTATGCCAGGTGAGGCCTTGCCAGTGTGTCATAAAGTTTCAGCATAAGCTCCCTTGGCTTGTCCTCCACACCTCATGCTATATAATAATAATAATAATAATAATAATTTTTATTTATGTAGCACCTTTAATACACTCAAGGACACTTTACAGTTCAATAAACATATTAACAAGACAATAGAAATTACATACAAGAAAATGAATAATACTCATTGAAGAGATGTGTTTTTAACATGACAGCCTATTAACTTTCTTGATTACGTCTGTACACTGTCTGGATGTAGAAAATGACTAGTCCACTCGTCTCGAAGGTCCTTCTCATAAGGAGTACTTTCAAGTTTCAGACCTCCCATTGTGCGTTCAAATTTCAGAGTTTTACTTCCTATGTGTCATACTTTTCATTTACTTAACGTTAAGTTTTATCTGCCACAAATCTGCCCAAGCCTGTATGGTGTGCTGTGGTGTCCAAGTCCCTCTGTAACAATGTCGTTGATTCTACATTATCTGGTGTTCCACTGAGTTTGGTATCATCTGCAAAATTTAACCATCTTATTGATTATAAGCTTGTCCGGATTGTTTTTTTTTTATATATATTGAAAAGAGCAACGGCCCCAGCACCGATTCCTGAGGGACGCCAATTTTAACAACTCCTAATTCTGAAAAGTTCCCCTCATCATTACCCTTGAGCTAACAACACTGTAGGAGGAAGTTAGAGAAACCAAAAATGAACAAAAAATAAAATTAACTGTGGAAGTGCTTGAATTGACCGTTAGATACAGTTAGGTTCATAAATATTTGGACAGAGACAACTTTTTTCTAATTTTGGTTCTGTACATCACCACAATGAATTTTAAATGAAACAACTCAGATTCAGTTGAAGTGCAGACTTTCAGCTTTAATTCAGTGGGATGAACAAAACGATTGCATAAAAATGTGAGGCGACCAAAGTATTTTTTTGAACACAATCCCGTCATTTCAGGGGCTCAAAAGTAATTGGACAATTGACTCAAAGGCTATTTCATGGACAGGTGTGGGCAAGTCCGTCGTTATGTCATTATCAATTAAGCAGATAAAAGTCCTGGAGTTGATTTGAGGTGTGGTGCTTGCATGTGGAAGATTTTGCTGTGAACAGACAACATGCGGTCAAAGGAGCTCTCCATGCAGGTGAAAGAAGCCATCCTTAAGCTGCGAAAACAGAAAAAACCCATCCGAGAAATTGCTCCAATATTACGAGTGGCAAAATCTACAGTTTGGTACATCCTGAGAAAGAAAGCAAGCACTGGTGAACTCAGCAACACAAAAAGACCTGGACGTCCACGGAAGACAACAGTGGTGGATGATCGCAGAATCATTTCCATGGTGAAGAGAAACCCCTTCACAACAGCCAACCAAGTGAACAACACTCTCCAGGGGGTAGGCGTCTCGATATCCAAGTCTACCATAAAGAGAAGACTGCATGAAAGTAAATACAGAGGGTGCACTGCAAGGTGCAAGCCACTCATAAGCCTCAAGAATAGAAAGGCTAGATTGGACTTTGCTAAAGAACATCTAAAAAAGCCAGCACAGTTCTGGAAAAACATTCTTTGGACAGATGAAACCAAGATCAACCTCTACAAGAATGATGGCAAGAAAAAAGTATGGAGAAGGCGTGGAACAGCTCATTATCCAAAGCATACCACATCATCTGTAAAACATGGTGGAGGCAGTGTGATGGCTGCCAGTGGCACTGGGACACTAGTGTTTATGGATGATGTGACACAGGACAGAAGCAGCCGAATGAATTCTGAGGTGTTCAGAGACATACTGTCTGCTCAAATCCAGCTAAATGCAATCAGATTGATTGGGCGGCGTTTCATGATACAGATGGACAATGACCCAAAACATACAGTCAAAGCAACCCAGGAGTTTATTAAAGCAAAGAAGTGGAAAATTCTTGAATGGCCAAGTCAGTCACCTGATCTTAAAAAGGAGGAAACCCAGCATCTGGTGATGTCCATGAGTTCAAGACTTCAGGCTGTCATTGCCAGCAAAGGGTTTTCAACCAAGTATTAGAAATGAACATTTTATTTCCAGTTATTTAATTTGTCCAATTACTTTTGAGCCCCTGAAATGAAGGGATTGTGTTCAAAAAATGCTTTAGTTGCCTCACATTTTTATGCAATCGTTTTGTTCACCCCACTGAATTAAAGCTGAAAGTCTGCACTTCAACTGAATCTGAGTTGTTTCATTTAAATTTCATTGTGGTGATGTGCAGAACCAAAATTAGAAAAAAGTTGTCCCTGTCCAAATATTTATGGACCTAACTGTATGTGATTTAGCAGCCCTAATTAATGAAAGTCTGTTGATTATTCTGTGTTCATTTTCCACGTCCGACTTTTTAAACATAAGGTTACAGGGAGCCAGAGCCAATTTCTTAAGCATCAAGTACAAGCATATCTTGCATAGGTCACCAGTCGTTCACAGGGTATAATCACACACACACACACACTAAAGGGGGCCACGTTAGAGTTACCACTCGATCTAATCTTTACCAGTCTGGCTACGTGGCAGGGATGGAGCTGTACCTAGTGAAAACCTCACATGGACATTGGAAATATGTGTGAAATCCACATAGACAGTGAAGCAGCATGGATTCAAACCCATTCTCCTGAATCTGAGAGTCAGCATTATTAACTACTGGGCCACCCTGGAACTTTTATTTATTAGTTTATTTAAAAGAGCCATTGCACTACCGAGGATGACTTTCAGTTAATTCACCATGCACCACTACCTTGCACGAAGCCGTTTCACCAATTTGCAGAATCACACTGCTATCACGTTATTACAGGACATGGAGGCTGGGCTTATTTGGAGCATAATATCTTGTGTCACAACAATGGCTGTTTACATGACAATAATAATAATAGCATAATAAGCTTCATATACTTAAATGTGCCAAACCAAAGTGGAAGTGCGTTTAATGCTTCTCTCAGTAGCAAGCTGAACAATATAGTAGACCCCTCACCTATTCTGTTTCTCTTCTCGGTACTCAAATGTGGCACTTATTGTCACGGCCCACCTGCCAAGTTGTTTTGCCTGCCTAAGGTAAAGTCATCCCTGATGGAGGATCGCAGGAATCGTTGGATAGAGGGGTCCTTTCATCGGATTGGTTGGCCAAGAGCTGTTTCAGCTGTGGAATGGCCAAATGGGGGAGGCAGCTTGATGGCTGAGGTCTCCAGGACTCTAAACAAATCCAAATCCTATTATGTGATATCATCTACTGTTAAATTCTGCTCCGTACTTGTTAAATTTTTATTTTTATACCGTATTTAAGATTTGTTTTGTTCTGTGTATTAATTGTATTGACCCCCTTCTTTTTAACACCCACTGTACGGCCAACCTACCTTTTTTTGGGGGGGGGTAGTTTTTCCTTGTCTTCTTAGACAGTCAAGGCTGGGGGGCTGTCAAGAGGCAGGGCCTGTTAAAACCCATTGCGGCACTTCTTGTGTGATTTTGGGTCTATACAAAAATAAATTATATTGTAGTGTATAGTAGGTAAACATGCAGACTGGATTTTTTTCTCAGATATTCACACATATTTAAACACTTTGTCCTGAACTGAAGTTGCCCTACTCTTCTACCACCTGATTTCACATCTCCCATAAAATTTGAAAGACCTTCCCCTGCACTGAGTCCCCCACATCTGAAAATGCAGTGTGTCTTACTGTAAAAATCTCAAAATCTGTCAACCGCCAAAAACACCAAACCCCCATAAAATCCCTAGCTCCCCGCTCTGCATTCTGCAGCAAACACAAATAGTGTTCATTGCGGTGCTAGGCGACCAAAAGGGATTGCTGCCCTCCATTTCATTGTTTCCATGGTGGTGTGGAGTGAGCATCATAGAAATGTAGTGACGAGCATTGAGTGGAGTTCAGAGTGGGAGCCGCCACATATCAGAGAGAAGAGGCCAATATTTAGGTAAAGGAGGCCACGCGTCCCTACAGGGGGGGAAAAAGTGGGTTAGTGGGCGGGGAAGGGAGTAAGGCCTGCCACGGAGAAATGGCTCCTCAGTGTGGCACATAGTCAGCAACAGTGACTGTTAATAATCAATAGCAAATGTGGCAAAGTCCTGGCAGTGTGGCCTATGACCCTGCATGTCACAAGGATGCTGAATCAATCAGACTTCCTGCATGACTCTCAGCATGCACTTAGCGTAGAAATAATAATAATAATATACCTGTGGAGTATCTTAGAATGGGTTTACTATTAAAAAGGTATTACAGACAGATTGTTGTCAAAGAGGGATACATCATATACATTTGGGCTTCTATATACAGATTGACAAGAAAATAGGAGGTGCAGACTATTCAGGTAAGAACAAAGTAGATGACAATGAATTAGATTTGATTAGATTAGATAAACTATTAATCTCAATTAGGGAAATTTAGATGCATACAGCAGCAGAAACATAAAAAATAAAGATTAATACTCACAGGACAAATAATACAGCCAATCAATAGATAGATAGATAGATAGATAGATAGATAGATATGAAAGGCACTATATGATAGATAGATAGGTAGATAGATAGGAAAGGCACTATATGATAGATAGATAGGTAGATAGATAGATAGGAAAGGCACTATATGATAGATAGATAGGAAAGGCACTATTAGATAGATAGATAGATAGATAGATGAAGATTGTGTAGATATTTTGTGATCTTAACAAGTACATCGGGAGGAAGCAGTGAATTGCCTGATAGCAGTGGGCACAAAAGAACCCCAGGGCACTACTTAGCACGCCATGGTGGAATGAGCCTGTGGCTAAAGGTGCTCTCAGATAGCACCTTCTTGAGGGGATGGAGGGAATTTTTCATGATGGCATCCAGTTTTGCTCCTCTCCTCTTTTCCATCACAGCTTCCAGTGTGTCCAGGGTTCATCCTGTGATGGTGCAGGCTTTCCTGATAAGTCTGTTCAGGCATATATGAGGTGAGACACAACAATAACCAAACTGGGCTAGGGTCTTTCCTGGAAAACCATCTGGAGGTCGGCCGGACGTGAATCATAGAACTATATCCCCTCCTACACGTCCTCTAAAACGCCGACCAGCTAGGTATATCCAGTCAGTATTTTGCACAACAATTGCTACATGAGTTGCAGCGATAATGTTGGGTGAAAAAAGCGAACAGCGAGACAAGACGAGACAACACTCCTGTGCACAATGCCTTTTTCCATAAAGCAGTTTTTGACTGATGAAAACATTCCTGTCCTCGATCATCCTAACTATTTAGCTCCCTGTGATTTTTACTTGTTCCTGAAAATCAAAAGTGACCTGAAGGGAACACATTTTTCTGGATGAAGTGAAGACAGAAATGGCATGCTTGTTGAAGAGCCTCTAGTAAGAAGACTTCCAGCACTGTTTCAATCAATGGAAGATACTGTACGTATGAAGCTGTGTAGAGATCTGGAGGGGGAGTGTATAGAAGGTGACAATGTTTAGAATGCTGTAATTCATCAATAAATATTTTGTTTTTACCAATCTGGTTATTTTTGTGTCTCGCCTCCTATTGTGCTTCTTTTGTGCTCAAGTTGGTTCCCCAGGAGATTACAGGTAGAACACCACACTGGCTGCTATGGACTGGTAGAACATTTCCAGCAGCTCGCTGCACAGTCTGCTTTGGCCCTTCTTGTCCAGCGCCACTGTGTTGTCAGACCAGTCGAGTTTGTTGTTCATGTGAACCCCAGGTCTTTGTAAGTCTGCACCACTACTCTCCCTGAATGGTGACTGGTCTCAGGGGCCCCTTGGCACACCATAAGTCCACCACCAGTTCTTTTGTCTTGCTGATGTTAAGTTGCAGGTTTTTGTCCCTGAACCACAAGACAAAGTCCTCCACAGCCTTCCTGTAATCACCACCATTATTAATGCAGATGTCGACGTATCATATATGCTGGACTGACTTCACGCAGCTGCTGGCCGCTACACAAACCTGTTCAGCCTTACGATCAACTGGGGACTGATCTGCTGATGCTGGTACATTACTTTCATTTTTGATCTCCAGATCAGTTGCATCAAAACAATAAAACGCAAAATGTTGTCGATGGAGTATTTTGCTTTGCGCATTTACTTTGCTCTTGCACCAGATCCTCCTTTAGCTCCAGCGGCCGTTCCTTGCATGAATACTGTTCCTGCTGGCAGTAGAAAAGAAATATTCATCCCTCAAAGAGTTAATGTATTCATTTATTTAAAGCTGCTGTGCAAAGCCATATTTCCCTCTGGGAACAAATAGAGTTTTATAATCATAAATGCACCATGCCACCTTGTGCATTGCTATGTAACATGCGAGTACCAGTAATGGCGCCCTGCCCGATAACATGGAGTGAATACACTTGACTTGAGCATTCCTAGTTCTCATCCTCTTTCTCTGTACGTTTATTATTCGTTTGCCCAGAGGTTGATGCGTTTGCTGTTTCCTCAGCAGCTCTTCTTTTCTCCACCTCAGTGGCCCGCTTCTTCTCTTCTTTCGTCGTCAACTTTTTGCGTTAAAACTGATTGTCAGTGTTTGTGTTGCAATTACTTAGTATGTTTTCTTTAATTTTTAACTTAAGCTGGCACTCAAGTCTACAATCTGCCTCAAGAATGATTTAAGATTTGAAGAGTTATGGGAGTTACGGCGAAGGTGGTAGGGATGAGAATTGCGCCCGTACGCTTAATCCGCACAGTCACCCTGCTGGCCACTGCCGAGAGTTGATTCTACAATAAAATAAAATAAAAATAAAAAGAGGAGTAACCTTGGAGGTCAGTCATCACCACGAAAGCAGATAGTAGATGTCATGTAATGTACCAAATTTCAGGTCAATAGGTCAAACGGTTTGCGAGCTACAGGTGATTTGAAATCCTGGACAGACAAATGGACAGCCTCGGTAGCGTGTTATGTAAGACTAGCTGTGTAAGCCCGTGCTGTAAAAAGCCCGGGGTCCTAGAAACTATTAAAATTGTCAGAAAAAAAATGAAATGTAGAGATGTCAGGTAATTGAAAGGAACTGCAGTGGAACCTCAGTTTGCGAGCATAATTCGTTCCGGAAACGTGCTCGCAGTCCAAAGCACTCGTATAAGTGAATTTCCCCATAAGAAATAATGTAAACTCAAGATGATTTGTTCCACAACCCAAAACTATTCATATAAAAATGATTAATAACAAAATATAAAGTAAAAATACATTAAACAAATCAACCTGCACTTTACCTTTGAAAAGAATCATGGCTGGTGTGAGTGAGTTTCTAAACGCTTGTGGGATTGCACCCAACGGGATGACACACGGAAGAGCGTCCCAAAGCAATCGCAGTCTCCCAGTGCTGTAACAGTTCGCCGTAAAAGCGAATCTGAAAAGATCACGGACATGCTATTATAAGCACCTGCAGCCGATGGGTGATACAAGGAACAAGGAACATTATAAATGTGCAGGGCCCTGCCTGACTGCTGTGTCTGTGCATAAACAACCGAGCTGTTGCTGTTTCAAGCTGAATAAAGCTGGTGTTGCTAAAGTACTGAGACTCAGCTTCGTGTTTTAGGGTGCAAGACGGGGACTCGCACGTCCCAGCACACACACACGCATGCACGAGCATGCACGTGCACACACACATACGTGAGTGAGCACACATAATCACAATGCTAATGCTGTAGTAAACAGTATACGCTCGTACGGATGTTGACTATATGAGTGAGGCACGCCGACTCAGACGGAGAATAGGAGACGATTGCCCACAATCCCGCAGCGAGAGAGAGAAGAACCATCAGCTCAGTTGTGATCATATGATGCTCAGCAGACAAAGCGTATACATACTACTCGTACTGCAAGACCTTGCTCGTTTATCAAGTCAAAATTTATTAAAAATTTTTGCTCGTCTTGCAAAACACTCGTAAACCAAGTTACTCGCAAACCGAGGTTCCACTGTACTCTGGGCATCTCTCTCCTAGGAGGATTCGTTTTGCCGATGTGCTCGCATCAGTTGTGCATTAGCGGCGGGAGGAAAAGTTAAAGGGATACCGTTTTGCTGATGTTAGCAGCTAAGCCACTTTGTCTTTCTTCTGAGGTTTCTTTTTGCTGACGTGCTCACCTTGGTTGTGTTATTAGTGGCTAAGCGAGTTTTTCTCCGTTTCCTTGGAAGTTTCCTCCCTTACCCAGACTCCACCTATCACTTCTGGGCCAGACAAACAGACACACACACTTCCACGCGTCGATGTTTATACAGTATATAAGAAGATATGGTACACAGTTTTTTCAGAAAATGTACAGTAAATGGTTACAGGGAGCTGAAACGTACTTGATCAGAATCTAGTGCATTGGGCATACTCACCCAAAATTGAGTCAGCACACCATTTAATTAACGTATCTCTAGAACTTCAGAGAAAGGTTCACCCAGAGAGGGAGAGAAAGGTTGGAAGCATGCATTGATACAGCACACCCACCAGACAACGAACCACCTCAGGAACCCCCAGTTAGGACCCAAGTGCAGTAGCACAACACCACACTAGTTTGAATAGAACAGTGTCAGGTTTTCACAGCGGCTGGAGTGCCAATCCTGCCACCAACCCTCACGTTTTCCCTTGCAAGATGGAAGCCGGATGCAGGTTAATGTCATACCCAGGACGGAGCAATTACAGATTAAAGGCTTTGCTCAAGGGCCCAACGGAGTGATATCACTTCTGGCACTTACGGGATTCGAATTGGCAACCTTCCGATTGCTGACGCAGATCCCTAGCCTCAGAGCAACCACTCCATCCGTTCATCCAGGCCCAGGAAGAATACAGAAATTCTACCTGGTCAGTGTACCCAGAAGTGTCTTTATTTCATACAAGTGATCTTATCCTAATTTTTCTGTATTTAACAGATGCTTTTACACATGTAACAAAAAACTCTGAATATGCCGGTTAGATGCATTGGCGATCCTAAATTGTCCCTAGTGTGTGTGCTTGGTGTGTGTGCCCTGCGGTGGGCTGGCGCCCTGCCCGGGATTTGTTCCTGCCTTGCACCCTGCGCTGCCTGGGATTGGCTGCAGCGGACCCACCCCACCCCCCCGTGACCCTGTGTTAGGATATAGCGGGTTAGAAAATGACTGACTGACTGACATAAGTCCTGTCACACATTTTAAACCCCTGAAACCATCAGCCCCATCGCACATAAAGCCATTCCAAGGTTTTGGTCTCCTTTTCTATTTTAAATGCATACTTCTGTGAGGTTAAGTAAACAAAATAAAAATCAAGTCTGACAGTGCCCGATGAAACTGAAAGTAGCTGAGAATGTGAGGGCTTATCGCTTCCATCGGGAAAGCTTTACTTTTAGCGCTGTAATTGGTCGCTGTGGGATTAAAGTGCAGCTAAGCAGCCAAGCCATTAACGACACAATGGACGTTAGACACAGAATTTGTGAAAGGAAGGACACCAAGCCAGGGCATAAGCGTAATGATCATTTTTATTAGTGCAGCTCAAGTCAGCAGGACATTACACAACTTCTAGTTGGAGGGCATGTCAAACCTAATGACTGCTGTTGCTGATCTTGTTGCCTGAGGATGTCAAATGATACGACTAGAAATCACAGGGTGTGTCAAACTAGATGGAAGTGTAATTACTTTCTAGCAGAGTTTCACAGTTTGAAAGTATTGCAAGCTTGCCTCTTTTTTTGTGACGTGCTACCTGACAGAGCCGGGGCTGTACAAATGCATTCTGGGAGCGGCAGGTTCAACCGTTATTTGTGGTCTTTTTTTCTTTTATCCATTTTCTTGTGAGCAGCAGTTTTGAAGGCAAAAGGAGGATTGGGGGGGGCTGATCCAACCCGGTACTAGCAGGGTGGGCCTAATGAAGTGGCCGGTGAACGTAGGCAGCTTGAAGTAGACACGGATAGAGAACCTTTCTTCTGCTGAGAGCACAATAATTTGTGCTGGTATCCAGAAACATAAAGTTAAGTCTTAACCATGGAGCCTTTCCACTGCTGGCGCAGTCACATTCCAGCCAGTTTTTTTTTTCATGCTGTTGTCCACTGTTGTCTGCAGGCTCACGCCAAGCAGGTCCCCCAACCCTATAAGGTAAAGCTCTGCAGCACTTAAACGAGGCATGTAGGCAGCCTGCCTGGACGACAATCAAGAATCTGAGTGATCAGTGGAGTGCAGGATAGAAACGAGGGTTTGCTTAACAGTATTCAGAGGAGAAACACCCAAACCCCAGTGTGAAGAGTGCAAACAGCCATGAAGCCAAGGCCGATAATGATCATTAGACTAAAGAGAAAGAAAGAGGGCTGATGATGTTAAATACAGGATAAAGGTATAGTTACACTTGCAATTAATTATAAAAATAATTAAAATGTGGCCTAGTGAATAATCCGCATAAGGGAAAGATCATATTTCGTAGCTCTGTCTCTCATTATAAGTGTTAATAAATGCAGCTCATATCTGTCATGTGAGTTTCTAGTGAGAGTCAGTCAGGCTTTTCAAATCAAGTAATAAAGAGGACTGGCCCAAAGTTAGCAAGTGCCAGAGTGTGTCCCTCAATGGACTGCCTGTTATCAGGGTCCAACTCTTCTAGACAGGCTTTCGTGACCCCACAATAAGATGGATGAAATGAATGTAAAACTTTTTTTTCTGTAAACTGTAAGATCTTTAGTGGCTATGAAAATTGATAGTGGTGCATATCGGCCTTCCTACAGTGCTTTACATCTAGTCATCCATCCATTTTACAGACATGCTTTTTGAGTTGAAAAGACGTAAGCAAAAAGGTGCTATAACCAGACCTGAAACTGTCACGAGTCAGCACATTTAGCGTAACGTTACCATATAATATACTTAAGTGATTTGCTAAGTCTGTTCCCTAATTTATATGACTTTTTATTTTGAAGCATGAATTGGTGACTGGGTGGCCATTGAGTGTGAAACGCTGCTGAGGGTAGCTGTGATAGCGTAAAGGGAATGAAAGGATTGTGTGGTGATATAATATAAAGTCTAATATATTAAGCACAAGGTTCAAACCCCACCAGTGACGTACACTGTAACTGTGAAAGATGAGAAATATGAAAACAATTGTATTTTGTACTTGTGATTTGTAAACTGCTTTGGATAAAAGCAGTAGGTAATTGATATTGGTATTGGTCTCAATCAAAAGCTTATGTCCTGATAAATTCTGGAAATTCAAAACATTGTAGGTGGGGGCAACTTCGGCTATGTGACCAGTGGTCTTGGGTTTATTGCAGTAAAATGTCCATTAAAGCAAGTGACGTGGCAGAAAGAAATAGCAGAGCATCAACATCTGCCAAGATTCAAGCAAATCACAGAGGCTGATTACTTGACAAAGAACAGCATAAAAGAAGGAAGAAAAAGAGTGACATCTGCTGAGTGTCAAACAAATTGCAGAACATTACTACACAACAAAAAACACCACAATAGGAAGAAGAAGAAGAGCAGTAACATCTGCTGAGTGTCTGGTAAATCTCAGTGGGTCATTATGTGACAGAGAACACCATAACAGGAAGAAAAAAAGTGACATCTGCTAAGTGTCATAAAAATTGTAGAGGCCTTTTACACAACAACACCATCATAAGAAGAAAAAGAAGAGCAGTGACATCTGCTGAGTGTCAGACAAATCTCAGAGGCTCATTATGTGACGAAGAACAGCATAACAGGAAGAAGAAGAGAAGTGACATCTGCTAAGTGTCATACAAATTGCAGAGGTCTTTTACACAGCAACACCATCATAGGAAGAGGAAGAAGAAGAAGAGCAATGACATCTGCTGAGCGTCAAACAAATCGCAGAGGCTCATTATGTGACCAGGGACACCATAACAGGAAGAAGAATGGTGACATCTGCTGAGCATCAAGTGCTGGATGCAGAATACAAGAACAATAAAGATGGAGAAATGAATGTCGACAATCAAGAATATCATCCAATTTGTGTTCAGAACTCATAATTGTGCGAGTTCTTGCGTGTGTAAACAACTGGCCATAAAGGATGACAAAGTGACCTGTGGTCATGTATTTACTGCAAAGTGAACAAGAAACCAAGTGATAACCATCATAATGGCAGAAAGAAAATGATGATCAGTGACATGTGCTGAGCATCAAGCAAATTTCAGATGCCAATTACGTGACAAAGAACAAGAAGAACAACAGCAACATCTGCTAAATACCAAAATTGCAGAGGGTGATTTAAATGATGTAAAACACCACAATAGGAAGAAGCAGAGGAGCAACATCTGCTGAGCATCAAGTGCAAAATACAGAAAATCAATAAAGATGGAGAAATGTATGCCAACAATCAGGGCCGGATTTATATGAAAAGAGGCCCTAGGCTATTCCACTTATGAGGCCCATTCACCTTCCATTTTTAAGTTTGTAAATTACATGAGAGATAATAAAATTTTGCTAACAATTTGAATGTAGGCCCCTCTTGATCTGGAGGCCCTAGGCTGAAGCCTAGTTAGCCTATAGGAAAATCCGGCCCTGCCAACAATCAAGAACATCGTCAAATACATGTTCAGCATTCATAATCAAGTGTGAGTTCTTACATGTTTAAATACCCGGAAATAAAGGACGGCAAAGTGACCTGTGATTGTGTGTTTACTGCAAAGTGATCAGGAATAACAGCAAAAATGGCAGAAAGAACCATGACATCTTGACAAGTGTAAAAAAAAAAATCACAGAGACCTATTACATGACAAAAAACACCATAATAGGAAGAAGAGCAGCGACATCTGCTGAGCATCAAGTGTGGAGAATAAAATGCAAGATCAATAAAGATGGAGAAATGCATGTCAACAATGAAGAACACTGTCAAATATGTGTAAACAACTGGCCATACAGGATGGAAAAGTGACTTATGGTCATGTATTAACTGCAACATGATCAAGAAATCACGTGATAACCAACATAATGGCAGAAAGAAACTGAAGAGCAGCAACGTGTGCTAAGCTTCAAGCAAATCATAGGAGCCAATCAAGTGACAAAAGATAGATAAACAAGCAAGAAGCAATCCTGAATTTAGCCTGATATGTTCTAGAAATGCAAACAATTTTTGGTTGCAGCAACCATGGGACCAGAAAAGTTTAGTGCAATTTAAGTCCATTCTGCGAAAGGCCATCTTTTGATAATCCTGCAGGACATAGTACATACATGTTCAGAATTCATAGTCAGGTGTAAGTATTGTGTTTATTGATCATCAAGCGTTGAACTTTAGTAGAATGCAAACACGAACAGCAAAGTGACCTGTGGTTTTGTGTTTTTAATGGCAATGTGATCACAACACCAAGTGATCCACCACAAGTAATAAAGTGCATGATGGCTTCAGGAGGAACTGAAAGAAGTAACTGTTTGGAAAAGATGTATCGGCAGCTGCTTATCTTTATCTTGGTTTTTATTTGCATTTTATTTAAAGACCATGGGTCCACGTGTTTCATTAGCTGAGAATAATATTACATGTTTAAGTAGAGCACAATAATTTTTACTGTAATATTACAGTGTCGGTTTACTTGAAGATGATTGCTTAAAGTGTCCCTTGATTTAATAGACTTGTTGTGAAGGGAAATAGCTATAACAAATTATTGAAAATGGAGATGGATTATATTATAATGTAACATTCTAAACTCCACCTAATCCCATTGTGGTTGTGGGAGGACTGAGCCTGTCCAGGTCAGGTTGGGGAGCATGCAGTGGTACAGCATGTTGCCTCACCCACCACATGACGAAACAGCTCGGGATCCTGGTTGGCAACCCTCCCAGGCAGACACGCGGTCCAGTCCCACCCTTCAGAAATGACCATCTATCTGCCACAACCAGGTGTTATGTGGGCGACCCCTTGGCCTGGTCCAGCCACTTGGGTTCTGAACAATCTGTGAGCCAGATCATTCCACATGGCCGTAGTGCCGTGACTGAGGCTCCCTCACAATTCAGGTAATGTGCCTCATTCCGGACACCGTGTGCAACCTCTCATTCAACACAAAGTCAAACCAGCGGTACCTGAGGATTTTCTGGAGAAACACAGTACCAAAAGAGTCCAGTCTTTGTCTCAGGTCACTGGATAACATCCATGTCTCAACCATATAGCAAGACAGGAAGCACCAGGACTCTAAAGACTTGACCTTCGTCCTTTTGTACTGATATCAGAACCGTCACACACTCCTTTCCAGCGACCCCATGACCCCCCCCCCCCACATGCCCCCCCCCCCCCCCATGCTCTCCCCAATCCGTCTACTGACTTCATAGGAAGAGTCACCAGAGACATGAATGTCACTGCCAAGGTAAGTAAACCTCGACAAGGTCAACATTCTCTCCGCAGACAAACACACTGCTGATGGCCGTACCCAAAATGTCATTAAAGGCCTGGATCTTAGTTTTTATTCAGGACACTCAAAAGCCCAGACACTCAGACTCCTCACTCAGTCTCTCGAGAGCCCCGATCAGAGCCTCCATTGACTCTGTGAAGATCACAGCATTGTCTGAAAAGTCAAGATCAGTGAATCTTTCTTCACCAACAGATGCCCCACAGCCGTTGGACCACACGACCCTACCCAACACCCAGTCTGTCCTACTACCACAAATACAAGTGATACATTGATAGACACTTATATGGTATTCTCTGACTCACTTAATCCAATTTAGAGCCTTCCCTGGCACCACAGGACACAAGACTGGAAACAATTCTGAACAGAGTTTCAGACCATCACAGGACCCCCTCATCCACACTCATTCTCATTTGGTCCAATTTAGAGTCACCAGTTAACCTAACCTGCACATCTTTGGAATAGAGTGGAACTGGAATTGATACACCCAGTAGGGACCCATATTGACACAATGAGGACGTGTAAACTCCACGTAAACAAGAAGCTGCAGACACCTACATTCACTCTTGGGCGCCAGTCCCCCTACCATCCATGTCTATGTGGTGTGGAAGGAAAACCTATGAAGACACAGGGGAAAGTGGGCAAACTTCATTCTGAAAACACAAGTCGAGTTTTGACCTGGGTACATTTTGATAATGCGAGTCAAGAGAGGTACATACAATGTACAATTGATTATACCATTGAATTAGATCAGACTTCACACATTCGCACATATTGAAAAAAATGTATTTTATCAGCATACCTGGAAATGCGATCTTTGAGGCATTTAATATTAATAGTAAATTACTAATAATGAGACCTGGGTTCGCTTCCCGGGTCCTCCCTGCGTGGAGTTTGCATGTTCTCCCCGTGTCTGTGTGGGTTTCCTCCCACAGTCCAAAGACATGCAGGTTAGGTGGATTGGCGATTCTAAATTGGTTCTAGCGTGTGCTTGGTGTGTGGGTGTGTTTGTGTGTGTCCTGCGGTGGGTTGGCACCCTGCCCGGGATTGGTTCCTGCCTTGTGCCCTGTGTTGGCTGGGATTGGCTCCAGCAGACCCCCGTGACCCTGTGTTAGGATTCAGCTGGTTGGAAAATGGATGGATAAAATATGATTAATTATTCTTTCACTGCATTATTTGGTTCCTGTTAAACTTCTTATCAACAGAACCTTAAAGTCAATGGAAAATAAAGTTGGAGTCAGCAGATGAGGGTTTGAAATAAGAACCAACAGCTGAGATTTCCAGCGGTACAAGATCACCATCTAGTGGAAGAATGGAGAAATACACTTTTTCATTTTACTTGATTTTATTCTTGTATAGTGCACAATTAAAGCTCACTACTATTAACATTGGAGAACTACACACATTAATAGATTTAGTGAAAATAGAATTTAGCTTAAAGTTATTATATTGTTTCTGCTAAAACACCTGAATTATTTACATGTAAATATGCTTCTGTATGTTAAAATAAGATTCTTGAGGCTCCTCAAAATAATGCTACTGGCAATATAAAACATGTCAAGTTAAAGCTAGGAAAAATTCACTTTGCTCTTCTTACCACAAGTTCTTCCAAAGGTTGGGATTTCATGATGTATCATGTGAAATTTTTGGAAATGATTAGACAAAGATTACTATAAACCAGTATGGAGTTCTTTTTTATGAAAAAGGACATAGTAGATTTACATATAGTGCAGAGAGACGAGAGCAAGTAAGAGCACCTGTGGTCAATGGACGTGTCCAAATCCAACAGGCTAAAAAAATGAAAACTACCTGGACTGACTTGACCTAAAATGATTATCCATCCATTATCCAACCCGTTATATCCTAACTAAAGGGTCATGGGGGTCTGCTGGAGCCAATCCCAGCCAATACAGGGCGCAAGGCAGGAAACAATTATGTGGGGGCCTAATCTGAAATTCTCAAAGGCAGCAGTAAATTGATCCATTGGTATTATTTCAATTAAGGAGTATATTATGTACTTAAGGCCAACTCATGAAAATTAATGGTGTGTTCAACTAAACCTGAAGCCACGAAGCACTTCTTTACATAAAGAATTGTGGGAGTTTGGGAGAAAATATGAAATCTTACAGTTGAATTTTTATTTTATTATAAAATACAGTATCTGGATGAGGTATTGGAATAGCATTGCTATTAGCTATCCAAACAAGCGTGATTGACTGAATGTTCATATGCCTTTTGTGAACTTTGTATGTTCTTATGCTAGATCTAGAGAGAGGTGGCGTATTGCACTTTGGTTGGACATGCAAGTAAGAAGTTTATTGTAACCAATTCAAGTTGTTCACCAGTTGATGAAGATTTTTATGTTTCAGCAGGACAGAAGATTTGAAATCTGAACATCAAGGGGCTAACATTGCTTTTTCTTTCTTTTTTTAAGGAGTCTACATCCTGGTGGGAGCTGGAGGGCTGATGATGCTTGTGGGGTTCTTTGGCTGCTGCGGTGCTGTTCGAGAATCACAATGCTTGCTGGGATCGGTGAGTAGGCTTATGACATTTTTCACTGGCATACAGCTGATACACAACTAGTTTTTTAATTTATAGTGTTTTCTGAAATAATGTGAGGTAACACTACACTATGGAGTTCTGTGCATGCGGTTTGTGTTCTAACATGCAGACCTTGCTGCCATTAAGCTTTCCTAAGTCTTTAACTGTGTAACGGAAATTTAAGCCAACATCGCATCACATGACTTCTAGTTGTTGGGTATGTCAGACTTGACAACGGCGGGTGCTAATCTTTTTACCAGACCGTAAAAGTTTACATGACTGAAAATGGCTGCCTCTTTTTCTAACAGCCAATAGCATACTGCCTGACGGAGCCGGTGTTGTATGAAGGGTCAACAGGTATGACAATTTCAGCCATTATTTTTCCATTTTGTTGTGGTACGTAAAACATGAGACATCAGACAGACGAGCTTCTCTTCTGTTAGTGTGGTCCAAAGCAACGGTGTCCCTTATTCCTCTGCATTATATGCATTGTACTTCCAGGTGAGCACTCATTGGTTGTCATCTGTCATGCACACAGAGCCTGCCCCTTAGGACTAAAGATAAAATCAAATCTGTTGCTGGGGCGAGTCGTAGACTAGTTGGAGTCGGTCACTGGGTGTGTCAGACAGACAACTGACTTTAATGGGAGTGCGCCTCTGATTGCCTTCAACTCTCTAAGGTTATGTAAAGGAAGGCTATGGCTGAAAATCAGTGGAAAAATTTGACATGGCATTAGGACATCTGAAAAGTTAGCTCTAGTGATGATCTAGATAAACAGATAGGTAGCACAGTATACTGGAATCCAACACATTTGATCTGATATAAACTTTTTAGTAAAGCTTGACATACAGTATGCATGTCCAAGCCATACATACAGTATTGTAGATTGTAATAGTAATTACACAATAATTTACATTGAAAATTCCCATTCAAGTCTACTTGTTTTTGCCGATTTAGTAGGACACTATGCAACGCACAGGACAGTCCTGAACAATCAACAAGAACCCCACAAAAGGAAAATGAATGACTCCCTGTTCACTCAGGAACAAATCCTCTTCTGTAAGATCCACCAACTTCAAGTAATCCAAAATTTGACTGTGTGGACCACCAGGGGGCATACCGCTCCCCTAATCCCGACACAGACAGGCTGAGACACAAGTCTTTCCCAATAGCACACCTTCATTTAAGTGGGGAAGTGTTTTTCTTTTGCTCCCCACTACACAGCACAGTACAATGCACCAAAAATGTAATACCCAGTCCTTTCTCCTTTCTCTCTCTTCCTCTGTTGCCTCCACTCCTCCTCGCAAGCTTTGTCCTCCACTGTCCGACTCTGGCTCATCACTGTGAGGTTGGCAAGTCCTTTTATAGTGGCCAATCCAGAGAAGTGCTTCTCTTGTTCAACTCATATGGTCTGTTAGCACTTCTGGTTAGGGGGAAACCCCATGTCATATGGCTCCTCAATTTTTACAGCACCAGGGCCGCACCCATGGTACCCAATAGGGCTGAGATAAGGAACTCCAAGTTCCATAGTAGCCTGTGGGAATCTGAGGCACCGCTGCAATCCAGGGGAGCTGCCATCTAGCGTGCCCTAAAGAAGCTGCCTTCCCTCATCCTTCCACTTCTTGGGCATCCCAGCCATCTATTATAACTAATGTCAAGTGTTGTATAGAGCGCTTCCAAACAGAGATGCTTGTTTCTCAGTGTCCAAAGCCTTTCCTTATTCCTTGCCTTTGATCCCAATGACCACTTTTAAAAATGGCTGAAAGCCCTTTGACTTCTAGGAATATTATGGGGGCCTCAAAAAAGACAAACTTCTAGGATTCGGTTTTCCTATAAAGTGCCAACACATTACTCACTTTAGGCTTATTAGAACATTAAAGTGCCTTGTATGTCTGTAGTAGTAGGGTGATGTACTGTACTGTGTTAGCAACATGGTTTCACATTAAGCATGGTGATTTTCCAGTAGGAGTTCACTTCAGCAGCAATGGACACTGTGAAAAGGATTTTAAAGTCACAACTTCAAGACACAGCAGGAGAGAAAGGAATGGGAAGTTAAACTGATGGTAAAATTTAACACATTACAACATGGTTTAAATAGAGACAAGAGTTTTATGACCAGATATGAGGACTGTTTATATCTCTCTGACTGACCCAGACAATCTGATTACAGATCCACATTGTAAGAAAAACTCATCAAAATCTCCAAAAGACTTTGCTGGACAGTTGTCTTATCAAAAGATCTTACCTATACATTGTTCTTCTCTCCTGCTAAATGAATCTTAGGCTGGAGAGGTCTGTTAATTTTTGACATTGAAGATGATCCACGTAAAGGTTTTCAAATGTTGTTTCATCCTAGTGTGCATATAAACACAGGGAACTCCAGATTCTGTAGTACAACTTACCTGAGAAGAAGCGGCCTGAGCTGCCTCGCATGCTTGTATGCTTGCATATTGTAATCTGTTTAGTTAGCCAATAAAATGTGTCATTTTGCTTGACTTCTCATTAGAACATTAAAATTATTTTGACAAGAGCAGACTATATAGCCAAGCAAAACTCTCCAATCCTAGTCACATAGTTTTTCTAAGTTTTGAAGGTCCTCAGAGTCCTACTCTTTACCACACTGCTTGGTCATTTATTGCATGTGTATGTGGGTCGCTGTGTGAAGAAAACTTTCTAATGTTTCTACACAATTTATACCTAACATGTTTTCAGCTGTGCCCCTGTATTCTTGATGAACTCATTTTAAAGTAACAGCCTAGATCCACTGTACTGATTTCTTTCATAATTTTAAACACTTCAAGTATGTCTCCACCTAATCTTCTTTTACTTAAACTGTAAAGGCTCAGCTCTTTTAATCTTTCTTCATAACTCATCCCCATTAGCCTTATAATCAACCTAGTTGATCTTCTCTGGACCTTTTCTAGCGCTGTGATGTCCTTTTTGTAGCCTGGAGACCAAAACTGCACCCAGTACTCCAGATGAGGCCTCACCAGTGTGTTATAAAACTTGAGCAGAACCTCCTGTGACTTGTACTTCACACCTCGTAATATAATAAAAACAGCTGTTAGTTTTCTTGATCTCTACTGTATACTGTCTGTTTGTAGATAGTGATTAGTCCATTATGGCTCCCAGGTCCTTCTCATAAGGTTTCAGACCTCCCATTCAAACGTAACATTTCTACTTTTGATGTGTAATACCTTTAGTACTAGGTATTTAGTTACTAGTGTTGTGTGGTATACCAGTACTAATAAAGTACCAAAATACAACATTTTGAAAAGCCAATCCTGTATCAGCTTTAGGCAAAATTCATTAATCTTAATGTTTAAAAATGTCACTAAAATTGCTTTATGCTGTCTGTATTAAAAGTTAAACTCTGTTTCTTAAAAAAGGCACACAGAGCTCAGACCGAGCATGTAGTTTCCCTGCAAGTAGTTGTATGGAGTTAGATGCGTACAATATGTGCGGTGTGTGAGTACAGCATGGCATGTGGCTTTACTGTTTGATTGAATGTCTAGGAATAGATGGACAATACTAGTGACATGAGGCAACTCACCCGGACTCACCACTGATTCAAATCACCAGCACGTGTACCTGTGTTGGTCTTCCTTGTCTCGTTGTGATTACCAAAATATTGAAAAAAATTAGATGCATCATTATTCTGATAGATAGATAGATAGATAGATAGATAGATAGATAGATAGATAGATAGATAGATAGATAGATAGATAGATAGATAGATAGATAGATAGATAGATAGATAGATAGATAGATAGAAAAGGCACTTTATAAAAGATAGATAGATAGATAGAAAAGGTACTATATAAAAGATAGATAGATAGAAAAGGTACTATCTTCTTTATTCTGTAGATAGATAGAAAGATAGATAGATAGAAAAGGCACTTTATGATAGATAGATAGATAGATAGATAGATAGATAGATAGATAGATAGATAGATAGATAGATAGATAGATAGATAGATAGATAGATAGATAGAAAAGGCACTTTATAAAAGATAGATAGATAGAAAAGGCACTTTATAAAAGATAGATAGATAGAAAAGGCACTATATAAAAGATAGATAGATAGAAAAGGCACTATATAAAAGATAGATAGATAGATAGATAGATAGATAGATAGATAGATAGATAGATAGATAGATAGATAGATAGATAGATAGATAGATAGATAGATAGAAAAGGTACTTTATACAAGATAGATAGATAGAGAGATAGAAAAGGAACTTTATAAAAGATAGATAGAAAAGGTACTATATAAAAGATAGATAGATAGAAAAGGTATTATATAAAAGATAGATAGATAGAAAAGGTACTTTATAAAATATAGATAGATCGACAAATAGATAGATAGAAAAGGCACTTTATAAAAGATAGATAGATTGATAGAATTTTATTTGGCTTTTTACAGAAGCTCTTTAAATAAATACATGACTAGACAGATAAATTTACATGTACTTACTTGGCTGACGCCTTCGTTCAAGGCATCCTACAGCATTTATGATACAAGTGGTTCCATTTCTTTTGGTTTTCCAGTTGGAGCACAGGCAGGTGAAGTGACTTGCTCAGGGTCACACAGTGTCAGTAATGGGATTTGAACCCACAACTTCAGGGTTTGAAGTCCAAAGCCTTAACCACTACAACACACACAAACACACATATACAAACAAACAAACAAATAAAAACAAAAGAATAACTAAAAAGGAAGAAAATGAAAAAGAAACAAAAGAAAACACCTGACTTGGCAGTCGCAGTCACAGTGAAGCATTATATAGACATATTGCTGTTGGTATGAAGGAGCCACCGTACTGTTTCTTCTGCTGAAAGACTCGTTGGCTGAAAGTCCTCAGTGTTGGTGTGTCACAGGGAGAGAATCTGCCATATTGTTTATAATGGCACTCCATTTTGTTTGAATTCTCTCCTTGCTACATCTCCAGGGGGGTCCAGAGTCTGCCCTATCAGAATAAGAATATCTTTATTGTCCTTGTAACAAATACAACGAAATGAGGTGTAGTCCCTGCAGTGTCAAAATATAAATAAATATAATTACAAACGGATAAGAAAGGATAAGAAGAAATGAGGTAGAACACAAACATTCAACATAAGACCTTATTGCACATGAACACTATTACACGAGATGTCATCTATTGTACTGCTGCATTGGAGGTGATGAGGTGGCATTCAGTGCCCTAATATCAACAGGGTAGAAACTGTTATTCAGTCTATTAGACTTTGTTTTGATGCTCCTATATTTTTTACCTGATGACAACAGTTGGAACATGTCATGATTGGGGTGTGTGGAGTCTTTTAAGATGTTTTCCGCTTTCATTATGCAGCGAGAGCTGTGCAGTTCATCCAGAGAGGGTAAAGAACAGCCGATGATCTGCTGGGCAGTCTTTACGATCCGCTGAAGTGTTTTCCTCTGCGCTGTTGTGCAGCTGGAAAACCCCACGCAGAGGCAGATGGCACAGGATACTCTCAATAGAGCAGCGATAGAAGGACACCAGCAGTTTTTGGGGGATGTTGTTTTTTCTGAGGACTCTCAGGAAATAAAGTCTCTGCTGAGCCTTCTTCGCCAGCTCAGCTGTGTTCACACCCCAGGATAGGTCTTCCATGAAGTCTGACACCCTCTCCACACAGTCCCCTCTGATGCAGAGTGGTTTGACATCCATTTTCTTTTTCCTGAAGTCCACAACGAGCTCCTTGGTCTTAATTGTGTTCAGGAGCAGGTTGTTGTCAGTGCACCATGCTGTCAGCCGCTCCACTTCGTCCCTGTAGACAGAATCATCCTCCCCAGAGATGAGCCCCCACCACAGTGGTGTTGTCTGCAGATTTGACGATGGTGTTGCTGTGGTGGGCAGAGGCACAGTCATGTGTGTACAGCGTGAAGAGCAGGGGGCTCAGCACACAGCCCTGAGGAGAGCCAGTGCTGATGTTGATGGCCAAGGAGATGGAGGGCCCACCCTAACCCTTTGTGTGCGGTCTGTCATGAAGTCTTTAATCCTTATACAGGTAGAATACGGGAGTCCCAGGGCTAGCGGCTTTGCATACCAATCTGTGAGGGAGGATGGTGTTAAAAGCAGAGCTAAAATCGATAAAGAGGAGACGTGCATAGCTCGCCTGTTGCTCCAGATGGAACAGGGTAGCATGGAGAGCAGCAGCAACAGCGTCCTCAGTAGACTTGTAAGAAAATTGGTGTGCGTCAAAGGTAGGAGGGATGAAGGACATGATACGACTCCGGACCAGTCTCTCAAAACACTTCATCAACACCGGGGTGAGCGTTACTGGCCGATAGTCATTCAGGCAGGTTATGGGTGATTTTTTTGGTAAAGAGAATAAGATGGAGGATTTCAGATAGGGAGGAACTGAGTCCTGGGACAGTGACAGGTTAAAGATCTTTGTAAAGACCCCAGCCAGCTGCTCTGCACAGCTCCTCAACACATGTCCAGGGACACGGTCGGGACCTGCTGCCTTCCTAGGATTGACAGCTTGGAGCGAGCGTCTCACCTCGTGTTCCTCCACCCTAAGGGAGGGGGTGATGTTGTTGTGAGCTGCTGCTGCTTGTGTAACAGCTGACTCTGGTAGTTCCATCTCAAAGCGAGCAAAGAAGTGGTTCAGCTCCTCTGCCATTGAGGCGTCACCTTCAGCAGCTCCATGGCTGCTCCACCATAGTTGGTGAAGTGCTGGACTCCCTGCTCTTTAACTTGTTGTTTTGGTAGGCCTCTGCTGAAGTGATGTTACCAGCCCAGTATGCCACAGTGTAGAAAATTGCACAGGCCATCACAGAGTTGTAGAAGATGAGAAGGATTTCACTACTCACATTAAAGGAACACAGTCTGCTTTAACTATCATACAGTTGCCCAGTCAGTGCATAGTTTTCTCAATACTTTTTTCACACTAATTTTGCTTTATGAACAATACAAACTTATCCATTATTTGCTTGAGTATCATTTTGGTACCGGGACTGAGGTGTGAAAGCTGGTATCGGTACCAAAGTCAGAATTTTAGAATTAAGCCAATACTATTACTTATATTAAATTTCATCTGCCCAAGCCTGTGTCCTATTCATGTCCCACTGTAATTCTATATTATCTGCCCTTCCACCTAATGTAGGATCATCTGCAATTTTAATCAGCTTGTTATTTATAATCCTACCCAGATCATTTATATACAGTATATCAAAAATAGCCGTGCCCCAGCACTGACCCCTGAGGGATACCATTTATAACATCACCTAATTCTGAAAAAAGTCCCCTCTTCATAACCCTTTGCCTCTTGTGTCTGAGCCAATGTTACACCCATCTGCACACTACACCCTGTACTCCTACTTCTTGTAGTTTGAAAATGTTTAGGTTTGAACAGGAAACACGAGAGAAAACACAAACAAGTTAACACGTATTTAATCTTGATGTGCAGTTAATCAAAATGTAAGCTCTAGAAATATGTCACACACACACAATATGTCCCCATAGTCAAAGGTCACACTATACCCCAAACCACAAGAATCGGACTATCCTTTCAACCAGTTTTGCACGTGATGAAAATTAATTTGATATGTTTGTTTTGCTACTGGGGTGAACTGCAGATTCCTCCCTTCTTAGACTAAAAGTTATGACTGCATGCTTTGCCAGTGCTTTCATTAAAATGAGCAAAATACGCATCTGCTTTGCCAAAGCCGCACATCTCCCAGGTCTGCTCAACAGGCGGCAGGCATTGTTTGACTCTGCGTATCCAAACTGGAGAGAGACTGAGGTTAAAGGAGTTATTCATGTATCCAAGTTTAATGATTTAGTGGTGCCCATGTCAGATAGTAGCCTTGAATGTTACAAGTAAATGGTGTGAAAATGAAGAGTCTTGACACGCAAAGAAAAGGTTTGGGGCAGCCACCCGTGTACTTCAAGCCTGGCTGCAAAAAAGCAAATAAGTTGCTCAGATGTGTACAGAGTTGAGTTCAAAACAGAACTGGGTTACAGTTACAGGGAGTTGTCTTGTATTAATGGTAGGCAGGTGGAAGTGATGTCATTGAGGTCCCGGAACCGGAAGTGACATCATCAGAGCTGAACCAGGCAGAATTTCCTATGTCAGGTCTGCAGAGATAAAAGAGGAAGGCTTAGTGCACCCTGCCAACCCCTTGGCCTAGCGTGGAATTATCTTTATTTGGTCCATTTACAGTCATGGCCGAAATTATCGGCACCCCTGGAATTTTCTCAGAAAATGCACCATTTCTCCCAGTAAATTGTTGCAATTACAAATGTTTTGGTATCCACATGTTTATTTCCTTTGTGTGCATTGGAACAACACAAAAAAACAGAGAAAAAAGCCAAATCTGACATAATTTCACACAAAACTGGGTTGGACATAATTATTGGCACCATCGACTTAATATTCGGTTGCACGCCCTTCGGAAAAAATAACTGAAATCAAGCGCTTCCTATAACCATCAACAAGCTTGTTACACCTCTCAACTGGAATTTCCGACCACTCTTCTTTTGCAAACTGCTCAAGGTCTCTCAGATTTGAAGGGCGCCTTCTCCCAACAGCAATTTTGAGATCTCTCCATAAGTGTTCAATCGGATGTAGATCCGGACTCATTGCTGGCCACTTCTGAACTCTCCAGCGCTTTGTCTTCAACCATTTCTGAGTGCTTTTAGAGGTATGTTTGGGGTCATTGTCCTGCTGGAACACCCATGACCTCTGACGCAGACCCAGCTTTCTGACACTGGGCCCTACATTGCGCCCCAATATCTTTTGGTAGTCTTCAGATTTCATGATGCCTTGCACACAGTCAAGGCATCCAATGCCAGAGGCAGCAAAACATCCCCAAAACATCTTAGAACCTCCACCATGTTTGACTGTAGGTACTGTGTTCTTTTCTTTGTAGGCCTCATTCCGTTTTCTGTAAACAGTAGAATGATGAGCTTTACCAAAAAGCTCTGTCTTGGTCTCATCTGTCCACAAAACGTTCGCCTAGAAGGATTTTGGGTTCCTCAAGTACATTTTGGCAAACTCCAGTCTGGCTTTTTTATGTTTCTGTGTCAGCAGTGGGGTCCTCCTTGCTCTCCTGCCATAGCGTTTCATTTCATTCAGATGTTGATGGATAGTTCGAGCTGACACTGTTGCACCCTGAGTCTGCAGAACGGCTTGAATATGTTTTGAAGTTGATTGGGGCTGTTTATCCACCATTCAGACTATCCTTCGTTGCAGTCTTTTATCAATTTTTCTCTTCCATCCACATCCAGGGAGATTAGCTACAGTGCCATGTGTTGTGAACTCCTTGATTATGTTGCGCACAGTGGACAAAGGAACATGAAGATCTCTGGAGATGGACTTGTAGCCTTGAGATTGTTGGTATTTTTCCACAATTTTTGTTCTCAAGTCCTCAGACAATTCTCTTCTCTTCTTTCTGTTCTCCATGCTTAGTGTGGCACACTCAGACACACAACAGAAAGGCTGAGTCAACTTTTCTCCATTTTAACTGGCTTCAGGTGTGACTGCTATATTGCCAGCACCTGTTTCTTGCCACAGGTGAGTTCAAATGAGCATCATATGCTTGAAATAAAACGATTTACCCACAATTTTGAAAAGGTGCCAATAATTTTGTCCGGCCTATTTTTGGAGTTCTGTGTGACATGATGTCAGATTTGGCTTTTTTATCTGTTTTTTGTGTTGTTCCAATGCACATAAAGGAAATGAACATGTGTATACAAAAACATTTGTAATTGCAACAATTTTCTGGGAGAAATTGTGCATTTTCTGGGAAATTTTCAGGGGTGCCAATAATTTCGGCCATGACTGTAGGTGCTTCCCATGCGAACGTGTGTGACAATGGTTGGGTACATAACAGACTAACACGTCAAAGTGATTTAAAAGCTGCTTTGCTCTGATGACTGTCAGCTTACGGACCGCACGTTGATAACCACTGCTTTACACCCATGGCGCCAATTTGAAATCCCCAAATAAGTTATCACATACAGTACATCTTGGGTTATATAGGAGGTAAACTGGAGTGTCCAGAGAAAAGACAGAAAAAGAACATGCAAACTCCATACAGATAATGTCCAGGGTGTGATTTGAACTCAAAACGTTACATCTGTGAGACAGGAACTAGCCAATGTGCCACAATCCTCTCTGTTTATATCAGTTTTGAATTTAAGCAAAGCTTTTTTTGATCACTCGACACATCGGAATACCCGTGAGGAGCAGTGGACCAAGCTTAAAAAAATGTCTCGCCTATAATGCAGGAAAGGTACATCCCAAAATGTGGACTTAGTAGAAATTGACAGTGGTCTCCCCTAGACCTTCTTGTATATTCAGATATGGGGAAGGATATTTGAGGAGTAAACCGGAAGACTATTATTGTATTTTTATATTACTAAAGAGCTGTGCCCCCTGCTCGCTTCGCTCGCCAAACCCAGGGCAGGCGCTACGTGCTAGCCACTTCATGGATCTGCTGGTCACGTATGGGGAAGCAGATGTACAATTTAAACAGATTGTCCAATAACATTTTAGAATAAGCATTTAAATTGAGGAAGCAGTTTCTCTCCCCTCTTTTACTCTATTTATTTTTATTCATTTATTATTTTATCTATTCATTTGTCTTTGCTAGCATAAAGTTTTAAACTGCTGGCCTAGCTCTCTTTCTCGGGTTGGGGTTTGATTTGTTTCGCACCTTTTTTTTTCTTTTTGTAAAACTCGAGTTATGTGTATGGAGAGTTATTTGATTTTAATAAATTCAATAAAATTATTAAAAAATAAACAGATTGTTATTTTCATGGGGTATTGTTACATATGCATAATAGAACTAACTATTTTACAGTGAGTAATTAACCATAGTAAAAAATAGTAAAACATAATAAATTGAAAGTAAATTATGTTTCATGTTGCGTTAGAGGTATTCGTTGTGTTATACGTTTTTGTTCTGTTTGGGTTTGAAATTAACACGCAAATAGTTTTTAAACTTACACTTTTACTGTAAAACTTAAGTAAAAACAATTTTTTGAATTAACTTTTTGTCAATATCGCATTGAATTTTGATTCCATGTTTGGATTTGCATCGTGACAATGCAACGTATAACTGCCCGTGAGTGAATATCGTTTCTGTCTCTCTAATAAATAAACCGACTTTTATTGAATGTTTGTCCCTGTGATTTGTTAATTGTCATAGCAAAAGCTATTCTAACGGGAAACTGTCAACGTTTTAATACGAATGGCATATTAAGATCTCCTTTGGTGTCCAATGTTATCCACTGAAGATGTACTACATTACCTTTCTTGTGGCCTGTTAAAATTTTACATGTCAGATTTGTTCGACCAATTTTGAATGAAACTAATCTAATCGTGTCCTATTGCATAGCTCATCATTCAGACATAAATTACGCAATAATATTACGATACATCCTTCTTTCAACAATAATTCGGCCGGTGGAAGACTGGACAGTGTTAACAGTTGTAGATATTCTATAGGATATTGTAAGTTAATGTTTTCATCTTCCGCACCATCACCACCAACTGTTTCAGCAGAGTCTATTGATCCGCATTTAACCAATTTGTGTGTAACCGATCAACAATTTTCACGTTTATTCGGTTGACTTCATCGTGTCTCAGTTCTAGGATTGCCCGTGTACTTATTTCTTTTGTTGATAACCCTTTGGGATGAAATTCTTCAATAAGATTGGGACATCATATATCAGTGAAAAAAATTAGAGCAGATGGCCCTTAGCGTACTAAAGTAAAATGCTTAAGTAAACGATATATGTTTATTTTTAAGAAATAAGGGGAAGGGGGAGGAAGAAGAAATTATAAAAAGCCAAACGAAAAAAATGTAACTTTGCTCTTATGCCTTGCAACATAGAATCCGGGTACTCATCTGTGACTGAATGAAAATCTAATTGATTGAACTTGTCCTGTCTTCCTTGGGGGGATTTTTCTTCCACAGTATATATATGTATATACAGTATGTATGTGTGTGTGTTTAAAATATACAATGTTGACTTATTCTTCTTATTTCTTATCCTTAACATGTAACGGTCTCCTTTATTTCAGTTCTTTGCCTGCCTGCTTGTCATATTTGCAGCTGAGATTGCAGCAAGTGTGTTTGGATTCCTGAACAAAGACAAGGTAATGTGTTTGAGTATTTGTAGTCTGATGCTAAGACGTCTAACTGCTATATTACAGTGTAAACAATACCACATCTTAATATTGTATAATAATATAATATGTGCTGTGGCCAGTAGGGGGCGTAGCAGTACCCCTGACGCCATTACACAACACCAAGTCTCAGGTGCAAATAATAGTTTATTGATAAGGAAATACCTCTCAACAGCCTTCTCTTCACAATATACAGTAGAAGAGTCCACAGTTTCTCTTCCCTGTGTATTTCCCTTCTCCTTAAACTCTTCTCAACAATCCTTGTCCACCTTCTCCTGGCTCCAACTCTCTGGGCCAAATGGAGGACTCTCTTTTAAGTCCGGACCCGGAAGTACTTCTGAGATTAATTTGTTGCTTCCAGAGAGGACCTCAACGTTCCTTGTTCCATCAGTATCCAAAAGCACCCCATAGTGGCCCCCACAGAACATGGCAGGGCATTTCCCTGGGACCACAGATTCCATGCTGCCCTACAGGTGTCCATACTAGGACTTGCCAGACAGGATGCTGCCACATAGTGTATGGTGGGATGCTCTGCTTATTGCAGTCAGTCGCCCACTGTCCCGACGTTTAAGGTACCCAAGCCCAACCAGAGTGTATTTCCATGGTTGCTGGGACGCCAACCCTGGTGTAGCTGCTGATGCAGTGTCTTTCTGTGTCCATGTCCTGACACCACAGGGGAATATCCCCAGCTGACCTTCTTAACCCATGGCCTCCTCGCCAGCTAGGCAAGGGAGCAGGATCCATCCCAGCAGGCATGCTGGTTGGTCCCTCATAGTGTAATATTTAATATGTTGTTAACATGTAGTCTTAGTGTTGCACAGGCCACTGCAAAAACGAATCTGATGAGCTCTGTGTCAAAAGATATCAAAAAGCAGCAGACGGCGACCAGGCAGCACTTCTTTAAACAAAGGGCCGTGGTAATCTAAATAAATAAATAAACCACACTAAATAAATAAATACACCACACTGCCTGGTAGGC
Organism: Erpetoichthys calabaricus; assembly: GCF_900747795.2. Lineage (NCBI taxonomy): Eukaryota > Metazoa > Chordata > Cladistia > Polypteriformes > Polypteridae > Erpetoichthys > Erpetoichthys calabaricus. The sequence continues at coordinate 25,189,315 of NC_041396.2, read as the reverse complement.
TTTGGACTTCAAATTCTGAGGTTTTGGGTTCAAATCCCACCACTGACACTGTGTGACCCTGAGCAAGTCACTTGACCTGCCTGGGCTCCAATTGGAGAAACAAAAGAAATGGAACCAACTGTATCATAAATGTTGTTAACTCACATTGAATAAAGGCATCAGCCAAATAAACAAATGTCATGTAAATGTAATCTGAAAGAAATGATGTCTTTTTAAGTGGAGATCCTGACATGTTTTTTAAAATTACAATGTGACTTTCAGACTACAGAGCTTTAAACTAATGAGACAAAATTGGTAAACCATATGGTCTCTTGCCATTTCTAAAATTTCAGATGTTCTTATCAGAATCAAAGTGGCAGTAGCTGTGACAAGGTGATGTGGTCAAAGTGCCTGTGCTCAGATAAGAGTCTGCAGTAGGACTCCATGAGAAAGTGCTGCCCATCAGCCCTCTCCTTTGTACAATATTCTACCAATATTTCATTTTCATACTGCATTGCACAGATGAAAAATAGTAAATTATTTTAAACAAAGTAAAATATTTCCAGTTAAATAAGCAATATAAGTGACAAATTTACAAAAACATATTCCCATCACTAAAAAAAAAATATTTTGCAAAGATATTGCCTGCTCTGGTCGTGTAGTGACAGCTAGTGAGGGGAAGAATAACTACATGCATGGTGGGCACTCAAGTGATAAACTGCTGTGCTGTTCTGAATGCAGACGAAGAGAAGGGGAAAACACTTTAGAGAGATCAGTTCAAGGAACAACGACGCACTTATTGAGGAAGTCGTGTAAACAAAAGTCTGTAGCCGCAAAGGGGGGGTCGTCCCAGAACTGAGTTTGATAATATTCTCAGTAAATTAAGTGGGTTCAGTTTACTGACTGCCCTATTGTTTCCTCTGATTTTCAGATTATTGACGAGATTCAAAAGTCCTATGATGAAGCTTATGAAGCATATCAGAAAAATGAGAATCAAAATGAAACTCTGATCATCTATCAGACATCTGTAAGTATGCACAATGATAATGTTTTCTTAAAAAGTGCTGGTACACATGTTCTTTAGGGTGTGTTATGTAGCGTTTTGTATTCATCTTGGTTTGTAAATGTCAAGGGGTATTCTGTTATTTCTTATATGGTAAAGGGCATGGTTTGTGTGCGCTTGTGTAATATAAATAAGGGGGTGTGGAGTTTAGAGCAAACAGTGTGTATGGAATGAGCAATAGAGAGACCAGTGTGTGAGAAACATAATAGCGTTTGCGGTTGTTTCAGTTTCGTTAAATAAAGTGTACCTGTTGTTCCTCACCCTATGGGATTGGTTGTATTTAGACGTTGTGGCGGGCAGCCGGGTCCCATGCCCCGTCCAGGACTCCCCTTCTACATATGTTCCGGGGGAGCAACCATGGGCGTCTCAGTAACTCCCCCGAGACACTTGGTGGCAGTCTCCCTGGCTGACAATGGTGCCTCAGTTTCCCGCAGGGCTTTATGAAAGATGGAGTTCTTTACAGCCCTGTTGGGATCCAGCCTGGACAACTCTACAGCCCATTCCGGAAGTGCAATCAGAAACAGGTGATCAAGCACCTGGAGCACTTCAGGGTGGGCTATAAAAAGGGCCAGCAACCACCACTCAGAGCCAGAATCGGGAGGAAGAGGACGAGCTTGCCAGGGAGGAGTGGTGGTTCGAGAAGGGAGTGTTGTTTGTGATTTAGTTGAAGTGCTTCTGGGACTGTGTTGTGGCTGGGGGGTTCACGGGGAAGATGTGCCCTCCAGCTGAAGAAAAATAAAGTCTTTGTGTTTTTATACGTGCCTCTGTCTGAGTCTGTGCCAGGTCGGCGCAATACAGCGTCCTAATTCACAACGTATACAGAAGATAAAAAAATACAACAGTGCATTTAAGTTAGCATTCAGTTTTTGCATCAATGTTATTTTTTTAGGTTAGTAATTCGCTACTTCTGAGTTTGGAGGATGGTTTTGCATTTAGTGCTTTTTACAAATCTGTAGTCCACTGTCCTGTGAAGAGAAGTAGCATTTCTGGCATGAAAATTCGGGGGGGTGGGGCACACGAACCTAAAGAAATCTCCTGTCAAAAGGGGCTGAGACATTTTGCAAAGCCAATTATATTCTTAGTTCTGAATCACCAAGGACAAACCACAAGTCTTACCTGACAGGTAACCACCTAAATAACCTGATTGTGATTCAGAACTAATAATGTAATGTTGTCCTCGATCTTCACCCTGTCAAATAAGCGCACTGGCTGCCGTAGCACAATATCAGAGGCTTCACCTCAGGTGCTAACCTCCGAAATTCAATCCCTATAAGGGGATGCAAAGAGTGTGTCCACCCACGAGCCCCAATAAGGGCAAAACACATTTTGTGTACACTTTGTATTGTTTGGCAGATACTGTATCACATATGTATGATCTGCTTTTCGTCACTTAGAGGATGTGGCAGATGTTTGCTGACTGGCTGACCAACCACAAGTGTTACCTGGTGGAAGGTAACCAACTAAATAATCAGAATGAGATTCAGAACTAAGAACGTAATACTGTACTCCGATCTTCACCCTGTCAAATAAGTGAACCAGCCACCGTGGCGCACCATCAGAGGCTTCACCTCAAGCGCTAACGTCCAAGGTTCAGTCGGGGGCCGGAAATAAAAGACAAAGAGTAGATGACATTGTAGAACGTCGTAAAGAGGTTCAAAAATGTTGCCTCAATATACATGCAGAGCAGGTTAGAGATAATGCACACTATGTGACTCTTCAATTCCACCCGGGGGGATAAACGTTAAAATTATACAAAGTTGTTATTATATAGTGCCTTTCATATCTATCTATCTATCTATCTATCTATCTATCTATCTATCTATCTATCTATCTATCTATCTATCATATAGTGCCTTTCATATCTATCTATCTATCTATCTATCTATCTATCTATCTATCTATCTATCTATCTATTATATAGTGCCTTTCACATCTATCTATTATATAGTGCCTTTCACATCTATCTATCTATCTATCTATCTATCTATCTATCTATCTATCTATCTATCTATCTAATGAAAGTACTAAAGTTCGAAAGTCTCAAGAAAATGATAGTAAAGATCGCATTAGTGCAAACAAACGGAAATTATTACTCGGTGAAATAACGGAACAGCGAAAAGTGATCGAATATATTGTTTGGATTTAAAATTTAAGTCGGAGACTTGTAAATAGTTTAATTTGTGTTGTCATCAAGGAAAAGTAGTGTTTCTTCCCAATGAAGAGGCGTATCCGTGAGAATTAAAAGATTTGTTGTTTGGTGAAAGTGAAATCCACATACGTGAGCGGCAGAGACACGAAGTGGCTGGCGCATAGAGCAGGCCAGGGGGTTGGCAAGTGAAGTTTGCAGGGGGCAAAGCCCCCTAGTTTGATTTTAATAAAATCAGTAAAATTCAAAACAGAAAAAAAAACATAATCCATGGTTTCATCCCGCTTTCTGTCAACTATATTGCTTGGTAGACGTATTGTGATGGAATGGTAAGGTTTTCGTACCACAAATTAGACCTCTTACTGCCATTTGGGTATCATTTAAATGCCACAGTGAACTTAAGCAGTGTTACTATCCTACATGTATTGCTTTATGGCCACCATCTACTATTTTTAAGAAAGAGAGTGTGCCATGTCACAAAGCAACCATCATTTCAAGCTATTTCCATAAAAATGACAGTGACCCACACAGCCCCCAGATCTCATTAGGATTGAACTCCTTTAGGATCAGCTGAAGCAGGAAAGTTCATGGCATGAAAAACCTGCAGAAAGTGTGTGGTGACATCAGGTCAGCATGGCCCTAAGCACCTGAAGAATGTTGGTAGCATCTTATAGAATTCATATCTGTAAAATTCCGGTGTCTTAAGTAGTGCATGTGTAGGCTCGCTTGCTTGTATTTATTTGTTTGTTTGTTTGTTTGTTTGTTTCAGCTCAGTTGCTGTGGGAAACCAGACGTAAAGAATGATGAAAAATTTCAGAAAACATGTCCTGAAAACACAGTGAGTAAATGAACTCTTTTAATAATGAAGACATGTCTCATTTCCCCTCCTCTGCTCTGCCAGTGTTCCAGTTCTTGGATTCATGGCACTCTCTCTACACTGGGCACATCTGGGATTCTACAAAATTCAGCAAAATTTTAAATTGATCAAAATATCGAACACTGTCATACTTGTCAAAACGCACCAGTGCACTTCTGCCCACCTCTGTACTTATTCAAATATTTCTGAAGGAAACGGAGGATGTGTTTTTAGTAACCAAAGAAACGTATGACTAATATTGAATCATCTGATATTGTGCAGGACAACAGCAGAACTGATTCCCGATTTCAGAAGTCTTTTAGATCAATTTAGAAAAAGAGAAGCAAAACAAGTTTTATGTCACTTACGTACTGTAGGATGAGGAACCAAATGAGACACTTCTAAAAGCTTTTGACTTCTTCTGGAAAATATGGACATAAGCAAGGTCTGAAAAAGAAGCTAAAGTCTAATATTGCTCCTCTATAGCAGTAGCATGAGTGCAAATCAGCAATTTAGTCATGATTTAAATTTGGTCGTCAATAATCACAAAGTTTTAAGACTTTCGTTCAAATTTTGCAGTGAAATTCTTGTGGCCATTTATTAAACTATGTCTTTAAATATTTCAAGCACAAGGGTTGCATATACATTTTTTTATTTATTTGTCACGAGTTCTAAGGACGCATATACCGTTGTTGTGTTCATGCCTTCCACTCTATGCTTGCTGGGATTTTCTCTGGCTTCTCCACAGCCCTGCTCAGGATGGAGTGGCTTTCGAAAATGTATGGAAATTCCCAGCCACTTTTGTTTGAAACAAGTTAGACAATGTCAGCATGGCATAACATTCAGGTGCCTTTGGCGGCCAAGTTAACTGATCGATCGGAAAGTTGGAGCATTTCACATTTTAATTTACTTCATCCAAGAGTCACTTGTTGCATTTTTGTTTATTAAATAGTTTTTAAATGATGCTTTATATTTAAAAGTATAAGGATAATAGATAATAATAATAATAATAGTCGATTTACGCTCCTACCCTCACCTATGGTCATGAACTATGGGTAGTGACCGAAAGAACGAGATTGCGAATAAAAGCGGCTGAAATGAGTTTCCTCCGCAGGGTGTCTGGGCTCTCCCTTAAAGATAGGGTGAGAAGCTCAGTCATCCGGGAGGGGCTCAGAGTAGAGCCGCTGCTCCTCCACATCGAGAGGAGTCAGGTGAGGTGGCTCGGGCATCTGATCAGGATGCCTCCTGGACGCCTCCCTGGTGAGGTGTTCCGGGCACGTCCAACCGGGAGGAGGCCCCGGGAAGACCAAGGACACGCTGGAGGGACTATGTCTCTCGGCTGGCCTGGGAACGCTTCGGGATTCTCCCAGAAGAGCTAGAAGAAGTGGCCGGGGAGAGGGAAGTCTGGGCATCTCTGCTCAAGCTGCTGCCCCCACGACCCGACCTCGGATAAGCGGAAGAGGATGGATGGATGGATGAGGATAATAGAGTGCAATTTCATGTGTTAGTACAGTCGTGGCCAAAAGTTTTGAGAATGACCCAAGAATTGTTTTTCACAAAGTTTGCTGCTTCAGTGTTTTCAGATCTTTTTGTCAGATGTTGCTATGGTATACTGAAGTAGAATTACAAACACTTCATAAGTTTCAAAGGCTTCTATTGACAATGACATGAAGTTTATGCACAGAGTTAATATTTGCAGTGTTGGCCCTTCTTTCTTTTTCAAGACCCCTGCAATTCACCCTGGCATGCTGTCAATCAACTTCTGGGCCAAATCCTGACTGATGGCAGCCCATTCTTGCAGAATCAATGCTTGGAGTTTGTCAGAATTGTTGGGTTTTTGTTTGTCCACCCGCCTCTTGAGGATTGACCACAAGTTCACAATGGGGAGTTTCCTGGCCATGGACCCAAAATTGAGATGTTTTGTTCCCCGGGCCACTTAGTTACTTTTGCCTTATGGCCCGGTGCTCCATCATGCTGGATTGTTCATTGTTGGTCACCAAACTGTTCTTGGATGGCTGGGAGAAGATGCTCTTGGAGGATGTTTTGGTTCTATTCTTTATTCATGGCTGTGTTCTTAGGCCAAATTGTGAGTGAGCCCACTGCCTTGCCTGAGAGGTAACCCCACGTGACATGGATGGTCTCAGGGTGCTTTACTGTTGGCATGACACAGGACTGATGGTAGCACCGCTCACCATTTCTTTTTTTCCGGTTGCCCCAATCAGTCAGAAAGAGGATTCATCAGAGAACATGACTTGACCCCAGCAGTCCAATCCCTGTACCTTTTTGCAGAATAACAGTCTGTCCCTGATGTTTTTCGTGGCTTCTTTACTGCCCTTCTTAACACCTGCCAGGTCATCCTTCAGAAGCCTTCGCCTCATTCACACCTGCCTGCTGCCATTCAGCTCTACACTGGTGGTGCCCCCCAATCCTAAGCTGAATCAATTTTAGGAGACAGTCCTGGTGCTTGCTGGACTTTCTTGGGTGCCCTGAAGCCTTCTTCACAACAATCTAAACTCTCTATTCTAACTCAATCAGCATGACAGAGTGATCTCCGGCCTTGTCCTCATCAACACTCTCACCTGTGTTAACAACAGGATCACTGAAATGGCGTCAGCAGGTCCTTTTGTGGCAGGGCTAACATGCAGTAGAAATGGGTTTTTTGGGATTAAGTTCATTTTCATGGCAAAGAGGGACTTTGCAATTAATTACAGTTTATCTGATCACTCTTCAACATTCTGGAATAGATGTAAATTACTATCATAAAAACTGAGGCAGAGAACTTTGTGAAAATTAATATTTATGTTGTTCTCAAAACTTTTGGCCACGTCTGTAGACTAAATTAAATGTGTGCTTTTTAATAGTACTTTATAACGGAGTTAGCTCAGTGGCTTTCATGTGAAAGTGATGAGAAAATGATATGTGTTAGTGGTGGAGGGTCTGTGACTAATTGTTGTTCAGTTTTCTTATACATAACATTTTTGAAAGTATACCCAATAGAGCAATCCAATAACTAGCAATTGAAAAATAACTATTAATACAAATTCACCAATAATAGCATTAAATCAGTATCAATATTACCCTATGACAGGAGAAAAGGAGCTGAAATAAGTTCGCCATCTAGCTTATTAGTCAGTCAGTCAGTCATTGTCTAACCCGCTATACCCTAACTACAGGGTCACGGGGGTCTGCTGGAGCCAATCCCAGCCAACACAGGGCGCAAGGTAGGAAACAAACCCTGGGCAGGGCGCCAGCCCACCGCAGATGAGTTAAAGTTCACTAAATAATCCAAATGATAAAAAAACAGAATAAAACCTTGCAGTCATTTGGTTCTGGAGCCCAGCGCATCTTCCATTCAAGGCAGGAATAAACCCCGGGCATGGCGCCAGCCCACCACAGGACACACACACACACACACACACACCAAGCACAATTTAGGATCGCCAATGCACCTAACCTGCATGTCTCTGGACTGTGGGAGGAAACCGGAGCACCAGGAGGAAACCCACGTAGGGAGGACCTGGGAAGCGAACCCGGGTCTATTAACTGCGAGCCAGCAGCGCTACCCACTGCGCCACCGTGCTGCCCTCTAGCTTATTAGTATTAGTTAAAACATAGTCATTTGTTAGAATTATAGAAATTAAGTATGAACTTGGACAGGAAATTATTTTTTTGTATAAAAGGAATATGAATGATACAAGAAGATCAGTGGCTTGCCACGACTGTTTGTGTATATCTGACTGCAAGAGATCAGAGGCTTAAACCACTGAAGCCCCCCACCTCCATTTTTAAATCTGCCCTCTGTTTATATCAGTTAGGGCAACTGCACATTTTCTGTGTTATTAATCAGTTCAAACACTATTTAGCTGTGGGTTAATAATGTCAGGTATTTATAATAATAATCTGCAGATAATCTTGTTCAATTAATTCAGACTTGTACCGTACCGGTCAAAGGTTTTAGAACACCTCAGTTTTTTAGTTCTTATGGAAGTGCATGCAGTTTAATGTCTTTAATGAAATCAAGGCATAGAACAAATAGAAAATGGCAAATAAAAATCAAAATTTTGATTCATCAGAGTAGTCCCCTGTTGCCGATATAACAGCCAAACACACACGTGGCATTCTTTCTGGTCAGGAAGATCTTCCCAACACTGTTGCAGAAGTTCCCACAAATGTGCTTCACTTGCAGGTTGCTTTCCTTTCACCCTTCTGTCCCGTTCATCCCAAACTTACTCAATGGAGTTGAAGTCTGGAGACTGTGCTGGCCAGTCCATGTTCTCAAGTGTATATTCTTGTTCTTTTTTGTTAACGTATTTCTGACATGCCCTGAAGGTATGTTTTGGGCCCTTGTCTTGCTGTAGGGTGAGCCACTGACCTACTAGACGCAGATCAAAAAGGTATTGTGTGGTGCTGCAGAATGCTGTGGTAAGCCTTTTGATTCAGAATGCCAGTCACTCTGTGCAAGTCACCAACTCTGTCTCCAGTAAAAAAAAAAACCCAGACCATCACATTTACTCATCCATGTTTGACAGTTGGTGTTGCACGCTGATGAACTCTCCTTTCACCAACTCAATGGCATACAAACACCCTGCGTGATGAACCAAAGACTTCAAATTTGGATTCATTGCTCTATAAGAACACCTTCAAGTCTGCAGTAGTCTACAGCTGAGATTTCAAGGCCCAATTTTGTCCTTTACGGAATGGCTTTCTTCCTGACACTCGCCCTGTCAGACCTGCAGCACAAAATCTCCTCCTCCTAATAGAAACTGACACTTTGCTTTTTTTTCGACCTGCACTGTTAAGCTGTTCTTGAAGCTGTTGTGCTGTGAGGCGCCCGTGACCACAGAAACGTGTGTCCTAATTGGCTTGTGATTTTGGCCCTGCCAGATCTCTTCCTATCAGAGTTTCTTCCAGTTTCCAAATGCCTTTGGATTGTGTAGGACACCACTGTACTCACTGATTCACTGATTTAATTTTTATTTTTTGCAGTTTCTCTAAATAAAAGGCCTACACTTCTAAGGGTGATAATGCTTGGTCTCATTTCATTTGTTAATTGCCGTCTTCTTGACATTATCAGTGGAATATTGTCCAAGTACTACTTCACAGCGTGCAGTAACACAGTAGTCTCCTCCAGCTCTGCTTTAAAACACACAGAGGGTTTCTTAAGTAATCAACAGAAGGTGGGACACCTGTACAAATTGCTGCAACTTGCAAGGCTTCATTTACTTTCATTGCTGAAGAACATCTGTATATGGCAACCTATTAGTTGTTCCCTGAAGAAGGTCCATTTGAAATATTCTGAAATTTACATTTTTTTCAGTTTTTGCTAAGCTAAAATGTAAATTTAAGATTTTTCTTCTTGCCTGTATCTGAACTTGGGCTACAGCTTATAAGCAGCCACATTTCACTTTATCCATGCATAATATTGAAGAATTCATTGTAATTGGGTCATATTTTTGATTGTGTTTTGATTTTTTAAAGTGTCTCCAGCACTTTACTGCTTCACCATTTTAGGTTATTCATTGCATTTCAACTGACTAAATTTGGAGAAAAACTGAGGTGATCTAAAACTTTCGACCGGTAGTGTAAATGCATAATTGCTTCCCTCTTCCATTAATTTACAGAGACTTGACTTTTTTGGGGGCGCTCTATTAGCTAAATTACCTAAACCAGCAGAATGGTGGCACTGCTGCGTGAGCTGTTGGCGTACGCCTGGTCTCCCTGGCACTCGACTGACTTGCATTGGTCATCCAAGTGGCTGTCAGATGAGTAAAAAGGGGAAAAGTGCAACATATACAAGATGAAGCAACTGCTCTCAAAGTAAAACTGAATACAGAAACAGTAAACACATTCCTAGTTATTCTATCTATCTATCTATCTATCTATCTATCTATCTATCTATCTATCTATCTATCTATCTATCTATCTATCTATCTATCTATCTATCATATAGTGCATTTCATATCTATCTATCTATCTATGTATCTATCTATCTATCTATCTATCTATCTATCTATCTATCTATCTATTGTGCCTCTCATATCTGTCTGTCTGTCTATCTATCATATAGTGCCTTTCATATCTATCTATCTATCTATCTATCTATCTATCTATCTATCTATCTATCTATCTATCTATCTATCATATAGTGCATTTCATATCTATCTATCTATCTATCTATCTCTATCTATCTATCATATAGTGCATTTCATATCTATCTATCTATCTATCTATCTATCTATCTATCTATCTATCTATCTATCATATAGTGCATTTCATATCTATCTATCTATCATATAGTGCATTTCATATCTATCTATCTATCTATCTATCTATCTATCTATCTATCTATCTATCTATCTATCTATCTATCTATCATATAGTGCATTTCATATCTATCTATCTATCATATAGTGCATTTCATATCTATCTATCTATCTATCATATAGTGCCTTTCATATCTATCTATCTATCTATCTATCTATCTATCTATCTATCTATCTATCTATCTATCTATCTATCTATCATATAGTGCATTTCATATCTATCTATCTATCTATCTATCTATCTATCTATCTATCTATCTATCTATCTATCTATCTATCTATTGTGCCTCTCATATCTGTCTGTCTGTCTATCTATCATATAGTGCCTTTCATATCTATCTATCTATCTATCTATCTATCTATCTATCTATCTATCTATCATATAGTGCATTTCATATCTATCTATCTATCATATAGTGCATTTCATATCTATCTATCTATCTATCTATCTATCATATAGTGCCTTTCTTATCTATCTATCTATCTATCTATCATATAGTGCCTTTCATATCTATCTATCTATCTATCTATCTATCTATCTATCATATAGTGCATTTCATATCTATCTATCTATCTATCTATCTATCTATCTATCTATCTATCTATCTATCTATCTATCTATATCTATCTATTGTGCCTCTCATATCTGTCTGTCTGTCTATCTATCATATAGTGCCTTTCACATCTATCTATCTATCTATCTATCATATAGTGCCTCTCATATCTGTCTGTCTGTCTGTCTGTCTGTCTGTCTGTCTGTCTGTCTGTCTGTCTGTCTGTCTGTCTGTCAGACAGACAGACAGACAGACAGACAGATAGATAGATATGAAAGGCACTATATGATAGATAGATAGATAGACAATCATAGATAGATAGATATGAAAGGCACTATATGATTGTCTATCTATCTATCTATCATATAGTGCCTTTCATATCTATCTATCTATCTATCTATCTATCTATCTATCTATCTATCTATGTAATATGCAGACAGGCGTCATTATAGAAATGCTCAGGTCGTGTTCAGGGATGCCTAAAATGGCACAATCAAAAAAGTGACCCAATTACAATGAATTATTCAATATTACGCAATAAAATTGGATAAAGTGAAATGTGGCTTCTCATAAGCTGTAGCCCAAGTTCAGATACAGGCAAGAAGAAAAATCTTAAGTAGAAAAGACGTGAGACCACCAAAGCAAGAAACCGGTCTTACTTGAAATGGAAGTCTACAGTGATAAGGACTGACTGGAGTTTAGAATCTCTGATCAGAGGGATCAAGGATGTGGGGCTGGGAAGAGGCCTGCACTTGAATAAAGGGCCTGCATTTGAGGCCAGCAATGTTGCTCTTTTTAGCACAAGTCAGCTTGGCTTTTCAATTATTTTTCAGGAGAAGACCTGTGACGAAGCTATCAAGAATTATTTCAAGGACCAGTTTTACATCATCGGCTACGTGGGAATTGGAATTGCAGGAGTGATGGTGAGTGCTGACTTGTGGAAACAAAACATCTAATTCCAGACTCATTTAGAGTCCCCTTTTATTGGTGTTCTTTTCATCTCTGCTAAACTCTGTTCTTTTGTGACCCCTAGCATGACACACCTGTTTATGTGTATAGACCATACAGCGCCGTTTTCCACAAGCCAACTCTGTCTGCTTTATTCAAACTGCCAACAGGACTCACTGTCTGTTTATATAGTGTCTGCCACAAGGTGGCAGCATAAGTGCTTAACATCCCCCTTCTTCCAACTTTGTAGTCCAACACATTTACTCAAGAGGCATCAGGTATTTACCTACATTATTTAACTAGAACATTTCAAGAAAATTGGCGCAGTGGGTAGCGCTGCTGCCTCGCAGTTAGGAGACCCGGATTCACTTCCCAGGTCCTCCCTGCGTGGAGTTTGCATGTTCTCCCCGTGTCTGCATGGGTTTCCTCCCACAGTCCAAAGACATGCAGGTTAGGTGCATTGGCGATTCTAAATTGGCCCTAGTGTGTGCTTGGTGTGTGTGTGTCCTGCGGTGGGTTGGCGCCCTGCCCTCCACCCTGTGTTGGCTGGGATTGGCTCCAGCAGACCCCCTTGACCCTGTGTTTGGATTCAGTGGGTTGGAAAATGGATGGATGGATTTCAAGAAAATGAACAAACATAACAGCATCAAGTAAATATTCAGAGGTCTAGTCTTTTTGGCGGCTGAATCCGTCTGCCTCTGCATGTGTAGTGTGAGATGTCAGATGCATTCTCAGTTTGCATCTTCTTCTTCTTCTTCCCCGTCTGTGAGACGGGCGCGCTGTCGGTTGGAGGTGGATGCTCCAGCTGGTCCTCCACTGTGGCCTCAGTTGGCGCATTGCCTCGCTGGGCTCTGTGTTAGCCTGAAACCTTTCTATGAGCGCGGTCGGAGTAGACTCGGCAGGCCTGAGGCCCACTTGGTTGCGTCAGTACAGGGCTCCTTCCACATTTACCAGATAGGAGCGTGGGGCTACCTGTTGGAGGCAAGTTCCCCATCTCCATATGCCACCCGGAAGAGGATTCATTCTTATGCTTTGTCCCACGTTCAGCTCGTGAAGGTATCTGGCCGTTTTATCATATGATTGTGATAAACAATTAACAACATCTGTTGATAGATTACAAGAAGACTCTTGTTTTATGGTTTCCAGAGCAGGTTTAATGGCCCCCAAGATGGTATGGTGTGCAAAAGCAGAACAGAAGGCAGACAGTTGTATCCTGCCTTGTAATTTAAGGACATGTCACATTACATGACTTTTCCAGCGATTTTTAAGTTGTGGACTGAATCTTAGAGAGCCAGAGGCAGGTTGAACGTTTCCTTAAGTCATAGAGGAAGGCTCTGTGTTCATGAGAACCCTGTTTCTCATAGTCTGAGAGTACTTAGATGCCTTTTTTATTAACTCCAAGCGAGCTTCCACATGTCTTTTATGAAGGAGAGGCTTCTGTCTTGCCAGTCTGTTGTTGAGACCAGAGATTGTTGGAATATCGTACTGATGGTTGTCCATCTGGAAGTTCTTCCCTCCACACAGGTTCTCTGGAGTTCAGCCAGAGTGATCATCAGGTTCTTCGTCAGCTCTCTGACCAGGACTCCCTCTCCCTCGATTGCTCAGCTTGGCCGGGTGGCCAGTCCTAGGAAGAGTAGCGGTTGTTCCAAACGTCTTCCATTTAAGAATTATGAAGGCCACTGTACTCTTGGGAGCCTTCAGTTCTGCAAGAATTTGTTTTGTAGCCTTCCCCAGATCGGTCTCAAAGCTGTGCATGCAATTCCTTCGACCTCACGGCTTGGTTTTTGCTCTGATACACAATGTCAACTGTGGGACCTTCTGTAGACAGGTGTGTGCCTTTCCTGATCCTGTCCCATCAGTTGAATTGACCACAAGTGGACTCCAAACAAGGCGCAGAAATCTTTCAGTGATGATCAGCATCACGGGATGCAAATCTACTTTTGTTAAACTTGACTTGCTTGTAATCAATGTTATTTGATTTGAATAAAACTAATAAAATGTCGAGCGTCATAGCAAAGGTTAAGAACACTAGTGACAAACGGAAATGTGGAAAAAAAAATCTAAAATGTTGTTTTTGTGTTGTCATTCTGAGGAACTGAGTGCTGTTTGATGAGGGGAAAAAATAATTTAAACGATTTTAGCACAAGGCTGTAACAGGTCAAAATGTAAAAGAAGTGAAGTGGTCTGAATACTTTCTGAATTCACTGTACGTGCCATGCTGTTTTTAACATTAATAAAAATGATTGAAGTGGCTGTTTGTTATTTAACGATTACGTTTTTTTGCTAACATATTTGTTTTCTTTGTCTCCACAGATCATCGGGATGATCTTCAGTATGGTCCTGTGTTGTGCGATTCGAAATTCTCGAGACGTCATATAGTTCCCCCTCCAAACTTCTTTCCAAGATCCCCAATCCATAAACTCCTTAAATCACAATGACAACCACCCGCCTCCTTCCTTTCTTCTGCTATTGCCTGCACCGGATCTTGCAAACCTCTGAAACTTGTTGCCTTCACAAACACTTCCTACTGCCAATGCAGGCAAAAGCCTGCTGACCAGAGTGTCCAACACATGCGTGCAGAAGACTGCTCAACCTGAAAAGACCCCCGCCGGAAAGGGAGTGTATAGATATGTCTCTCATATCGGCTGTAAATGTTTAGGGTGAAGGCGAAGAGAAGGGCTAAACAAGAATCAGTTCAGCTGTCATTCAGTAGAGACCACCCTAGAGTGGGACAAGACCTCCGTTTAGAGTTCAGCTGCTTTAATAGTACAAGCAGAATGATTAAGAACCCCGCGACTTTTTATTAGTAGTTTAATTCACTTATAATATGATAAAACAAGAGTGAAATCTGAAGCATCATTCAACTAAATTTGCCAGGTTTACTTTGCCATCTTTCCTTTACTCTTCTCTTTCATTTCATTTAAGTGAGTTTGTGCAGGAATAAGCAATTAGTGCATTTATTGTATGATGAAAAGTATGATGAAGGCAACATTGACTTGTCTTGACACCCATCTGAAAAGCCTTCACTCTGAAATCCTGCGTATGTAAAGCTAAAGAAGGCTCAGGCTGGAGATCTTTGTGGTTTGACTCACCTGCTTAGTGATGTCCATGTGTAGTGTGCTTTCTGTGCGTTGGGGAACGGGAATGGTGTGGTGGTCTGTGCTTTACATTCCTATACAAGTATAAACATACATACACCGCATACTATATATTTATATATATTGTGACAGATAGGGGGTGCTATCGCTCCCTTGAACCCTCAGACCATACGCCAGACACCAGATAAAAGTCCAATTCTTGACTTTATCATAATAATAATGTGCACCAAGCACACTCCACAATACTCATAAATGAACAATACACAATAAATCAATAATCAATCCTCCACTCCCAGACGCATTGCCACCCTTCCTCCCAACTCAGCTCACTGCTGGGATTTCCCACAATCCTTTTAAAGTGCTTGACCCAGAAGTGTTTCTGATCCCTCAGTCCATGTGATTCTTAACACTTCTGGGTCAGGTGAAAAACACCTTTTCTTCATCCCGGAAGTACGTCATTTCTTCTGTCCCTGTGACTAGGACGTACTTCCGGGTTATAGTGCAACTAAAAATCCCTATGCCTCCCTGCAGCATCCTCTGGCGGCCCCCACGGTATCCAGCAGGGTTGTGAAGGAAAACTCCCAGGTCCATGATGCCCTGCTGGAATTCGGGGCACCTCCATGTTGCTGGGAGGACTCCATCTGGTGGCGTGGGGGTATTGGCTGGGATGAACAATATATAAATGTACTGTATATATATGTGTATACATACACACAGACATTAATATTAAAGTATATATGTATGTGTGTGTGTATGTATGTATATATATATATATATATATATATATATATATATATATATATATATATATATATATATATAATGTGTGTGTGTGTATACATATAATATATGTGTGTGTGTGTATATATATATATATATATATATGTATACACACATTCACACACACCTATATATACATATAAGGGAAGTTCCGAAATTCCATTTATTTCAACAGAAATAAAAGAAACAACCCCAATATTTTATAATAATAATATATATTATATATATATAAATACACACACACATATATATACATTGTAAGAAGAAACACCATAAGACATTGTGAAGGTTTGGGACAGCCACCCGTATAATTTTTCCCGGCTGCAAAACTCTTACAAAATCATAGACATGTTGACACAATTGAGTCCAAAACAGAACTGATTCATTATACACAAGATGGCAGCTTTAAAGGCCAGTAGAGGAAGTGATGTCATCAGGACTGGAACCAGAAGTGATGTCATTGGCTGCCCCAGAGCCAGGTGGGATTTCCCTCGAATGGTCTGCAAAAGATTGAGAGGGAGAATTCGTGCACTTCGCCACCCCCTGGTCCAGCGTGGAATTACATGTACTCAAGCCCTTTAGTTGTCTCCTAAACACACGTGTGACAACATATATATGTATAAGAAACATTTTCTCAGCCACATACTATACAATAAATATACACGTACACCTAAGAATGCATTTATACATGTACACATACCTACATACTGTATATACTGTGTGAATGTACCTTGTATTTCTATAATACTACTATATGGAGTCACGTGTACACACACTATATAATCTGTTCCAGTTTACGAAAATAATCTATAAGCATACATAGACAAGTATTGTTACACATGCAAACACATTGTGCACTGGTTATCAACACTCCATTTTGTTTGGTTTTCAAGGAGAATAACAATTACATAATTGCGCTGTTATGTGCAGAAGAGTGATGAAGGCTTTGGACTTCAAACCCTGAGGCCGTGGGTTCAAATCCTGCTCCTGAGTAGGCCACTTCACCTGTCTGTGCTTCAATTGGGAACACAGAAGCAGTACAACCTCAGATTTTGTAAGTCGCCTTGGATAAAGTATATAAGTTTATTATAGTATCAGATGTGAAGTATATTTTGTGGAAAGTCCCAGATTTTTGACAGAGTGGACACTGTTCACACCCATGCTGTATAAGAGAATTGTAGACGTCTGCCAAGATGTCGGCTACACTTGTTGCATGCATCTCTTCAGTTGTTTGCCTTAACTCACTTAGCATTGTAGCTTTTAATATTATACATTATAGTTTTTGAGATGCTGTATGTGTGTTTGAATAATAACCTGAGTAATATATAAAACTATATATATATATATATATATATATATATATATATAACACACTCAGTATATAGAGTATATATATATTACCAGCAATGTGTTAAAAGCAGGTATTGTATAGAATGCCTAGGAAATCTTATCTAGGTATTATTTCACACATTGCTGGTAACGTATATACAGTGCATACTGAGGATATTATGTACATGTGTGGATAAAGGCAGCTTTTTCCTATCCTGACTCCAGACTATACTGTAACATAAGTCCACCTCTCGGGAGTGTTCGTGTTCCATATTCTTGTGCCTTTTTCTTCTAATAATTCTACATTCTACAGCCGTGGGGTCTTTTTTTCGCTTGGTTGAGTAGACACCAAGCCAGATGTGCAAAAGTAAAAAGCCAACCCTAGAACGTGAACTAGAGCTGACACATTTTTCCTCTCCTGATCTTACTAAATCTTTAAAGGGGTCGGTCGCAAGTGTTTATGAGGGGCGGCCGGAGGTCCCGAGGCCGCTTTACGAGTCTGTAGAGGTAATCTTGTGGACACTCGAAAGGAATGCTTGGCGATGAGGGAGGCCATCAGAAGTTTGTAACATAACGAGTCTTTCTGTTCTACGACATTGGTAGAAGCCTCAGTAATACTTTTATATTGTCAATTCAGAATCTTTTATCTGTAATTATTTTTTTATAACTTAACCTGCAATACTCTAATTTAAAAATGTGTTTGGTCCACTTTAAAATGAAGCCATGCTGTGGGCATTTCTGTGAAGTTACTTTGTAATGTGATGTGATGATAAAGGCGAGAATGCACGGTACTTGTTTGTTTGTCTGTCTGTCGGTCATTTCTTGAATGAAGTTTTAAGGCTGAATTAGGGGCTTTTCTTGGGTCCGGATTGGGTTGGGGGGGGGGGCGTTAACTGGCCGCCTACTGCCTTGGGCTGCACACAAGGCTTTGCTGCGTTCTCGTTGAGGTCACTAAGGAGCTACAAGAATGAGCTACGGCTGGGCTGAGACAAAAATAAAAACACTGAAGTAAGAAACAAAAATGTAAATACAAGCTATCCAGTCGAGCAGAGTTTCAAGGGTCCCATTTTATCTTTATGCCCCACAGACCCAGGAGATTTTGCTCAAATCCTGTGCCCCATCGTAACACTTCCTTCCCAAGTTTTAATGGATTTTCATCCTGTGACCCAAATAAATGTGTGCTAGCCTTTATAAAAGTTTGGAAATTACAAGATGATCACACCACCATTCGATTCCTTTTCCTCTCTCTAGACCACTGGTGGAAGAAATAAAAGACGAACAGACTCCTCTCCTGTCACGTGTAGACATTTTACGTTCTGCTGGTACGATTCGCACTTTGATGGCAGTCTTGGTGATTGCAATCCTAAAGATGCAACAGAGACAGAAAAGAAACGTGAAGCTCCACAGCACTTGGGAGTGTGCGTCTCCTCAGGAACCAAGAAACAGAAAAGGACCGCTGCTAGGTGATGGCGTGGGGCGGCTTCTCGTGTAGTGTGACTCTCTGTACAGAACACAAGGTAATGTGTATGATGGAGCGTCTTAGTGTGTCTTTATGTGAAAGATCAGAATAAGAAATTAGAAAAAAAAGCGTGGTGACGCCAACGAGACGCGTAAATAGGATTAACTTGCCTGGCGTACGCCAGATTTACGTTGCAGAAAAGAACACGGGGGAATGCACAGAAAGTCAGCCGGCACAAATCGTAAAGTTCCATAGCTATTGAGTTTCTCAATAAAACAAACACCTGCAGATTGAATTTTAGTGTCAGTTTCATGAAAGTGCATGTGAATCGAAACTTTCCTCCAATTTGCTTATTGTCACGACTGTTCCACAGCAAATGCCATGCATTTTATACCATCCTGGCACATCTGCTGTGCCAGAGTCCTGTTTATAGACAGCAGTTCTGCATTTAACACTGCTGTACCAGCAACACAGACCACCAAACCCCTCAGCTTGGGACACGGTACCACCTTCTGCAACAAACATCAACGCGGGTGAACTGGCAGCATCATGTCTTCTACGTTGACCCAGGGGGATATGCCAAGCCCTGCTCTGCTCACCTCTGACTTTGGGACCAGGCAAAGCTCCAACTCCACCATTAAGATAACACCGCCATCATAGAGCTGCAGAGACGGCTTGGGGTGAAAAAGTGTGTCAGCTGACTCAATGGTGTCTGGACATCAAAACCAAGGAGCTGGTCCTTGACGTAAGAAGGCTGACCATTTTTTTTTTGTCATCTACAGTAAGTCAGTAGGGATGCTGTCAAAAGAGTGCACAGCTTTAAATTTCTCACTGATGAACTGAGGTGGGCACAACACATTCTGGGTTCCTATCCTCCACTTTCTCAGATGTTTCAGGAAGGCTTGCATTTCTCCATCTGTTCACTGTGCACCTGTAAAAGTTTTTGAGAAGTCCATCCTCGCCAACCGCATCACTTCCCAATATGGCATCATCTCACCTAAAAGCACTGTTGAAGGTGGCACAGAGCCACTTTTCTCACTACTCTTTTCCTCAGCATTGGCACTCCGTTTCAACCCACAGGGCACTCAACAACAAATGTTGAACATCAAAAACACAATGGGTAGTGTTTGTTCACTAGCTATGTGTCTGTCATTCCAACAGATGGTGCATTACAAACACTTGTAGTGATAAAATGCAATGCATTTGTTATTCTGTCAGACGGTGCATCACAAAGAGTAACATTGCTTTATAAGCATCCCATACCAAATGGCATATAACAGAGATGTATGCATTGATATGTCATTCCAACATATGGCGCATCCCAAACTGTTGTTATCACTACCTGTATTGCAAAATACATTCCAATAGATGGTACAAAGAAAATGCTGAGTCTACCTTGATTAATTAGATTTCAGCCTGTGTTAATTAGCTAGCACAACTGGTATATGCTGTATAAAAAGACACAACTGTCCAAAGTAATGTCTTCCAGTGTTCTGAAGAGGGCTGCAGTGTCCAATGAACAAAAGGCACCAAAAAACACAAAGAAGGATGGGTGTAAGGGCTAGGATGTCCAATGAAAAGGACAACAAGATGCACAACGATAAAGGGGTACTGCACATCCCAAAGGCGTTCTACCGGATTGAGATCTGGTGACTATGCAGGCCATTTGAGATCAGTGAACTCATTGTCATGTTCAAGAAGCCAGTTTGAGATGATCTGAACGTTGTGACACGGTGGATTATCCTGCTGGAAGTGGCCATCTGAAGATGGGTACACTGCGGTCATAAAGGGATGGATATGGTCAGCAGCAATACTCAGGTAAGCTGTGCATTTAAAACGATGCTCAGATGGTAGTGAGGGGCCCAAAGTGTGCAAAGAAAATAATAATAAACCACCACCATCAGCAGCCTGAACTGTTGATACAAGGCAGGATGGATCCATACTTTCATGTTGTTGATATCAAATTCTGACCCTACCATCTGAATGTCACAGCAGAAATCGAGAGTCACCAGACCAGGCAACGTTTTTCCAATCTTCTATTGCCCAATTTTCCTAAGCTGGTCTGAATAGTACCCTCAGTTGGCTGTTCTTAGCTGACAGGAGTGGCACCCAGTGTGGTCTCCTGCTGCTGTAGCCCATCTGCTTCAAGGTCTGAGATGTTGTGTGTTCAGAGATGCTCTTCTGCATATCTTGATGGTAGCAAGTGCTTATTTGAGTTACTGTTGCCTTTCTAACTGTCTGGACATTCTCTTCTGACCTCTGGCATTAACAAGGCATTTTTGCCCAGAGAACTGCCACTCGCTGGCTATTTTCCCTTTTTCTGACCAATCTCTGCAATACCTAGAGATGATTGTGTGTGAAAATCCCAGTAGATCAGCAGTTTCTGAAATACTCGGACCAGCCTGTCTGGCACCAACAGCCATGCGACATTCAAAGTCACTTCAGTGGGTTGTCTTGACAGGCAACAGGCCAGAATGCATTGGGTTATGGCCATGTGACTGGCAGATTAGATATCTGCATTAACAAGCAGTTGAACAGGTGTACCTAATAAAGTGACCGGGGTGTGTGCGTGTATGTATATATATATATATATATATATATATATATAGTGTGTGTGTGTGTGTGCACAGTCATATGAAAAAGTTTGGGAACCCCTCTCAGCCTGCATAATAATTTACTCTCCTTTCAACAAAAAAGATAACAGTGGTATGTCCTTCATTTCCTAGGAACATCTGAGTACTGCGGTGTTTTCTGAACAAAGATATTTAGTGACGCAGTATTTAGTTGTATGAAATGAAATCAAATGTGAAAAACTGGCTGTGCACAAATGTGGGTCCCCTTGTCATTTTGCTGATTTGAATGCCTGTCACTGCTCAATGCTGATTACTTGTAACACCAAATTGGTTGGATTAGCTTGTTAAGCCTTGAACTTCATAGACCGGTGTGTCCAATCATGAGATATAAAGGTATTTAAGGTGGTCAATTACAAGTTGTGCTTCCCTTTGACTCTCCTCTGAAGAGTGACAGCATGGGATCCTCAAAGCAACTCTCCAAAGATCTGAAAACAAAGATTGTTGAGTCTCCTGGTTTAGGGGAAGGCTACAAAAAGCCATCTCAGAGGTTTAAACTGTCAGTCTCAACTGTAAGGAATGGAATCAGGAAATGGAAGGCCACAAGCACAGTGGCTGTTAAACCCAGCAGGTCTGGAAAGCCAAGAAAGATACAGGAGCGGCATATGAGCAGGATTGTGAGAATGGTGACAGACAACCCACTGATCACCTCCAAAGACCTGCAAGAACATCTTGCTGCAGATGGTGTATCTGTACATCGTTCTACAATTCAGTGCAATTTGCACAAAGAACATCTGTATGGCAGGGTGATGAGAAAGAAGTCCTTTCTGCACTCACACCACAAACAGAGTCGCTTGTTGTATGCAAATGCTCATTCAGACAAGCCAGATTCATTTTGGAACAAAGTGCTTTGGGCTGATGAGACAAAAATGGAGTTATTTGGTCAGAACAAAAAGCGCTTTGCATGGCGGAAGAAGAACACCGCATTCCAAGAAAAACACCTGCTACCTACTGTCAGATTTGGTGGAGGTTCCATCAGATGAATTCAACCCAGTATCAACAAATTCTTCAGGATAATGTTCAAGCATCAGTCACAAAGTTGAAGTTACGCAGGGGTTGGATATTCCAACAAGACAATGACCCAAAACACAGTTCGAAATCTACAAAGACATTCATGCAGAGGGAGAAGTACAATGTTCTGGAATGGCCGTCACAGTCCCCTGACTTGAATATCATCAAAAATCTATGGGATGATTTGAAGCAGGCTGTCCATGCTCAGCAGCCATCAAATTGAACTGAACTGGAGAGATTTTGTATGAAGAATGGTCAACAATACCTCCATCCAGAATCCAGACACTCCTCAGAGGCTATAGGAGGGCAGCGTCTAGAGGCGGTTATATTGGCAAAAGGAGGCTCAACTAAGTATTGATGTCATATCTCTGTTGGGTGCCCCAATTTATGCACCTGTCTAATTTTGTTATGATGCATATTGCATATTTTCTGTTAATCCAATAAACTTAATGTCACTGCTGAAATCCTACTGTTTCCATAAGGCATGTCAGATATTAATAGGAAGTTGCTACTTTGAAAGCTCAGCTAATGATAAAAATCCAAAGAATTAACAGGGGCTCCCAAACTTTTTCATATGACTGTATATAATGCAAGTTTGATGAAGGTGTGAAGCTTGGTAAGAGTAGGAATGAAAGAATGAAATGTGCAGTTAAAATTAGACAAATCTCAAAATGGCAAGAAGGAACGTTAATGTGCTACAGGCATGTCATGAGAAGAGCGGTTAATAACTTTGGGAGAAGAATTGTG
Organism: Erpetoichthys calabaricus; assembly: GCF_900747795.2. Taxonomy (NCBI): domain Eukaryota; kingdom Metazoa; phylum Chordata; class Cladistia; order Polypteriformes; family Polypteridae; genus Erpetoichthys; species Erpetoichthys calabaricus. The sequence goes on along the minus strand of NC_041396.2, from coordinate 25,166,392 downwards.
GACATGGAGGAGAAGAGGACAATTAAAGAGAAAGGGGGACGACTCTAAGGGAGAAAAGGATACCAGGGGCCTCATGCATAGCGCTGTGCGTAGAATTCGCACTATAACATGGCGTACAGACAAAAGCGGAAATGTGCGTATACACAAAAAAAATCCAGATGCATACATCTGGACGTTGCCAACTTCCATGTTCTTCTGCTCCATAAATCCCAGTCAGCGTGAAAGTAACGCACGTGCCTGGTGCCACTCCCCAACTCCTTCCAGAATTACGCCTCTTTGAATATACAAATCAATATAAATAGCTCTTAAGGTCGGTATTCTGTGAAAAAACAATGGCAGAAGCATGTGGGAAAATAGAAGAATTTCAGCGAATACCAAGTGGCAAAGAAAAAATGTACTATTTTTTGGTTTAAACAGTGATATAAACAACAAAAGGAAGTTGATCGAGTGACATAGCGTGTTGGAGAAACTCAAAAGCTCAAGTTCACAAAGTCGCACAGTGCCTGAAATAAAAAAGAAGTGGTCACGTATCAAAGTCATCGTGAAAAGGTGAGTCATATGAAAGCTTATTAGGGTACAGAGAAAAGAAAAAAAAAATGAGACACAGTGGGAATAAAGTACGAAATGTCAATTTTAATCTTGAAATTTCCACTTTAATCACATAGTTTATTTTGTCATTAAAGTAGAACATCATCATAAACTTCATCTTTAAATCGTTTAATTTACTAGTTTCTCATATACCATCGTAACTAAAGTAGCACATTAAATGTTTTCTTTTGTATGTGTTCTTCTATGTGTGTGAATCACTACGTGTTTCTTAAACGGGCTTTCTCTTCCTCCGACAGGACACAGAATCCATTACATTTGTGATATTACAGCTCTCTGAATAATTTAAATACTGAGATGTATACTTAATATCATTTTCATGACGATAGGAGTTAAAGGTGTTATTAAACATGGGAACACGGTGGTGCAGTGATAGTGATGAGTTGGTGCCTTGTGCAGTGATTGTTCCTGCCTCACGAAAGATGATGCTGTGCTGTGCGCGACCTTTGATGAAATAATTTATTGCAGCAGTACTGTCTCTTTCAAGCGTACTAACCTCCAATTCCTGTCCTTCCTTTTCTTTCTCCAAATACCCAATCGCCACACAATCAGTTCTGTAATAGACGTGAAGCCATCTGTAAGCTTAGAACTCCGATTCTTCAAAACCTTTAAGGAACATTGATTTTATCCATCTATCCATCCAGTGTCGCACCAGCCCCAGTAAGAATACAGCACAAGGCAGGAACAATTCCTGACCAGGGCACCAGATCATCGCTAGTACTGCGACACCATGTCCTCACATATTTAATTATTAAAAATATAGATTATTTAAATGATTTTATCTGTATAATGTAATAAACATATTTTGCTGCATTTCATCTTAAAAATGATATCGTCATCATATGTAAATACATGCTTTATAAAGTGGCGCAGGTTGTGCAATATTATAACTGTATCGCAAGTTTACAGTGAGGTGATTGTACTAATAAGTACAAACAGTTCTACAAGGAGCACTTTATGGACTGATTGATTGCGTTTATAATTCTTGGGATGAAACTGTTTCTGAACCGCGAGGTCAGTACAGGAAAGGCTCTGAAGTGTTTGCCGTATGAGAGCAGTTCAAATAGAATGTGCGCATGGCTGAGGCAGCGTGTTCTTGATGCTGTATCCCGATAATTCTCTTTCTGATCAGCTGCTGTTTAGCTGTGATTCCACACTCTGATACAGTGATATAATTACTATGAGTGGCGCATTGAGAGTAACAACGCTAAAGCAGTTATGGTATTTGGAATAGTGTGGCCATTCCGTGGACCATTATATTGTTACAAGTTAATTACAATCAGATGCCTTAAATTAATAAACAATATGCAGTTCATTTCAGTGTATTTATAAAGCCGTGTCAGGGATGTGCATCTAAAAAAGAAAGTGAAACCACACTGGAACAAAAGCACTCCTTTGATGCTGGGTGCCGCCAGTTTGCAAAACCGAGCGGAGAAGTTGCGTACGCCAAGCATTTAGCTGGTGTGAAAATGTGCGTGGCTTTATGTCAAGTTTAGGTTTTATACATCGCGATGTGAGCGTGGAAACGGGCTTACGCAACATTTTTGTGCATACGCACCATTTATATATGAGGCCCCAGGTGAAGAAATGTACAAAAAAGTCAAGAATGGAGGAGGCTGGTCAAATAATGAGACCCCTGATGAAAGTGAGAAAAGCTTTAGAAGAAGAAGATGTTTATATAATACATAACATGAAGAAATGCTAGCAAATATACATTTTATATATGTTATATGCACTATACAATAAGTTACAAACTATGCATTTGATATAAGTGCCTTTCATATCTATCTACAGCAGGGGCCCCCAACTCTGGGCCTGGAGGGCCCCAATGGATACAGGTTTTTATTCTAACCCTATCCTTAATTAGTGCCCTTCTTTTTCTGCTAGTTAACCCCATCCATCCATTTTCCAACCCGCCAAATCCGAACACAGGGTCACGGGGGTCTGCTGGAGCCAATCCCAGCTAACACAGGGCACAAGGCAGGAACCAATCCCGGGCAGGGTGCCAACCCACCACAGGACACACACACACACACACACACACCAAGCACACACTAGGGCCAATTTAGGATCGCCAATCCACCTAACCGGCATGTCTTTGGACTGTGGGAGGAAACCCACGCAGACACGGGGAGAACATGCAAACTCCACGCAGGGAGGCTACTTAACTCGTATGCCTTAATTTTTATTGACTTACTGTTTAACATGCAGACCCCTTAATTGCTAGTTTTTTCCTTAATTAGCAGCCAAACAATACTGAAATACAAAATGGAGCCAACGCATGACCAGCTAACCTGCGTCTGTCACACAATATCTGCAAATGTGAAGGTCTCAGTAACGCTGATCTGCTCAGGTCCATAAAACATTTTCGTGGCCTTCTTAAAAGAAGAAAAGTAACAGCTTTGGAAATGTCTGCTGTGGCAGAATGAGAGCACCAACAAGCCATGGAATTGAATAACAGGTTTAATGAGCAAAATTAATTAACTTCTAGGAGGTGGTGGGACTTTGAGACCCCAACTTAGCTGATCATCTGTTGGCTCACATCGCATCTCATTTCTGTTTGGGTGCCATTTGAGGAAAATGTAAGCAGTTTAGAGAAGTGAATCTTAAAAAACAAGTCAATCAAAATGAAAGGAAAAGAAGTTAATTAATAGCAAAACCAGGTCAATAATTAAGAAAATTTTTAGGATGAAAACCTGCAGCCACCGTAGCCCTCCAGCACCAGAGCTGGAGTCCCCTGATCTACAGTATCAATCACTTATTAAGGTTACTGAAGTGTAACCCTGACTTCTGCCACTAGGTGGTGGTGGTGTTCTTTTTAAGTTGGGCCGATGTGTTGTGTACTGAGCTTAAAGAAGACTGGATGGCAGATATCTGATTTATTTGTTAGCCTAACATAACATTCTCATACCTGCTTAATGCAATTCAGGGTGGCAGGGGGCAAGTATGGGGGCATGGGCAGTACTTTGGCCCCTACAATGGACAGCCCTTTACCAGGTGCCAGTCCATCGTAGTGCCCATACATTCACTCACACTCAGACTGGGCCCAACTCTTGTGTCTTTGGGGACGCGGTAGAAATTTTTAAAAAAAGGGTCACATGCAGAGACCCCTTACGCTCAAACCCTACCTGTGCTACTTGTCTGTGTGGATGTTCCTGTTTTCCTGCTGGCCATAGTTTGGGACATGGTTAAGAAAAATGGAATCAAAGAGGTGTTGGGACATGGAAAGTTGATGGTGGAGCTCTGTGGTCCCCCGGCGTCTCAGCTCTGAGAGGGATCAAGCAGGTTCAGCAATGGACAGATGGATTAAAACACTAAGGATGCTGATATTATTTATTATATTTTAGTACATTATTTTATACATCCATCCATCCATTTTCCAACCTGCTGAATCTGAACACAGGGTCACGGGGGTCTGCTGGAGCCAGCACAGGGCACAAGGCAGGAACCAATGCCAGGCAGGGTGCCAACCCACCGCAGGACACACACACACACACACACACACCAAGCACACACTAGGGACAATTTAGAATCGCCAATCCACCTAACCAGTATGTCTTTGGACTGTGGGAGGAAACCCACGCAGACACGGGGAGAACAGGCAAACTCCACGCAGGGAGGACCTGGGAAGTGAACCCAGGTCCCCAGGTCTCTCAACTGCGAGGCAGCAGCGATACCCACTGTGCCACCATGCCACCCCATTTTATACAATACTTGATTTTATTTTCTGCGGAGGGCTGGCGCCCTGCCCGGGGTTTGTTTCCTGCCTTGCGCCCTGTGTTGGCTGGGATTGGCTCCAGAAGACCCCCATGACCCTGTAGTTAAGACATAGTGTGTTGGATAATAGATGGATGGATGGATGATTTAATTTTTTAAACAAGTCTTGTACTGTTATTGCAGTGTGCTGGCACCCTGCCCAGGGTTTGTTTCCTGCCTTGTGCCCTGTGTTGTCTGGGATTGGCTCCAGCAGACCCCCGTGACCCTGTGTTAGGATATAGCAGGTTGGACAATGACCGACTGACTGACTGTAATGTTATTTCGGTATTCATTGTTACAATATATGGAAAGCTGATTGAGCTGCCTTTTTATTAATAAAATGTGCTATATAATAATAATAAGTATCCATCCATCCATTATCCAACCAGCTATATTCTAACTACAGGATCATGGGGGTCTGCTGGAGCCAATCTCAGCCAACACAGGGCGCAAGGCAGGAAACAAACCCCGGGCAGGGTGCCAGCACACACACACACCAGGGACAATTTCGGATCGCCAATGCACCTCACCTGCATGTCTTTGGACTGTGGGAGGAAACCCACGCAAACACGGGGAGAACATGCAAACTCCACGCAGGGAGGACCCGGGAAGCAAACTCGGGTCTCCTAACTGCAACACAGCTGTGCTACCCATCATGCCGCCCATAACAATAATTATTATTATCAATAATAATAAAAAAAAGGGAAGGACTGAGTAGAGTCAGCTGCTCTGGTCCACAACATATTGTAGATTTGAAAACCAAAATGTACAAATCTAAGAAATGTCTGACTAGACAGGACTAGAGCACTAAGTGGCCTTCATCTATGGAGGAATATGTCAGACAAAATTAAATAAATAGACAAATAAATAAATGTAAGATACATAATAACAGAACGATACGTGAATATCCTGCTTCATGAAATATATATATACAGGGAGATTCACTCGAAAGAGGCCCCGAATATTCTTTAATAACTCTCGCTGGGACGAAGCAATCTGAACGAAACAACGTGCAGTGTGCTCCTCAGTGTATGGAGCTTGGAACAAGCCGGGATGCCCCTGTGTCAGAGCGATGAAGTAGGCGCTGAACAGTCATCGTGACGTTTAACCTCCATTTGCAAATTCTGGGTGCATACCACCCGTACCCCTTCTCTCAGTCACTCGACTTCTCATCAGGATGGTGGTGTGCAGTATTGAGCAGCACGTCTTCATGGTGCGAACCTATTGAGTCACTAATTCGTTTAAGCGATGTCAGAATCAACTGGATGATCGTGCGTTAGCAAAAGGTTACTTCCAGCAAGATGGAGTAACGTGTCACACATCGGCAAGGAGCATGACAGAAATGGGATTCTTCTTTGGCAACAGGGTCATTTCAAAGGGGTGGTCACCAGACCACCAGACTTCTTCCATTGGGGTACGCTCAAAGGAAAAGTCAATCGGGACAAGCCTCGCACTGTGGAAGATGTGAAGGAAAACATCCAACGTGCTGCGGTGGGCTGGCGCCCTGCCCGGGGTTTGTTTCCTGCCAAGCGCCCTGTGTTGGGTGGGATTGGCTCCAGCAGACCTCCGTGACCCTGTAGTTAGGGTATAGCGGGTTGGATATTGGATGGATGGACGGACATCTAACGTGAAATTGGTGCTCTTTCCCCGCGGGAGACGCCTGCTGATACGTTCAGGAACATGGAGCGACACATCGCAATGTGTCTGGCAGAAAACGGAAACGACTTCCAACTTCACGTGTAATGCAATCGATTACACATACGTCAAGGTACAGAGCGGATCTTTTTTGGTTCTGATTGCTTCATCCTAACGGGAGTTACAACAGAATATTTGGGGCCTCTTTTGAGTGAATCTATACATGTTGTGAAAACCAGGGGTGTTCTAGCTGCCCCATCCCATGACACAGACAGGCAGAGACGCAATTTCCCACACAACACACGTTTATTTGCAAAGGGAAAGCACGTCTGCCACGCTCCACACATCCGCACCACATATACAGTGCCTTCGTCTTTTCTTCTTCTCTCTGTCTTTCCTTTCCGCCTCCACTCTTCCTTGCAAACTTCATCCCTCTTCCTCCCTGAATGGAGTGAGGCGGCTCCTTTTATGTTGGCACTGGGTGTGTTCCAGGTGGCTCATTAATCAGGCCCGGACTCACTCCCGGGTTCGGTGAAAGCCCCAAGTAGGGCTCTGCAGCTCCCCCTGGCGGCCTCCATGGAACCCAACAGGGCTGTGCCAGACTCCAAATCCCGGCGGGCCCTGTGGAAATCCACGGCGCCACAGCTGCCAAAGAAGGGCTGCCCTCTAGCGTCACAGGGAAGACAGTGCCCTGCCAATGCCCTCTCCCCCAGTCCTTCCATCCAGCTGGTGTCCCGGCTGGGTAATGGCCATGGCCGCCTGTCACTATATACTGTATGTTTGTTTTTTTTGCTAATTCTTCACTTATGTATTTCAGTGAGGTCACACGTAATACGGCTTGAAATGGAAACTGTCATTTACCCGTCAGACTTGAGGGGCGGGGCTCTAGCGAGTACTGGGTTTTTGATTGGTGAGCCATCGGTTACGTGTGTATAAATCTTTGGCCATCATGCGCTCCCTGGCACATAAGCAGACACTTCAGATGTGGAGTCTCGAGAGGTTTAAAGGAGCCACTTCCTTCAGTCATTCCACTTTTTCTTGCACCAGCATCCATCATGGATGAGCACAATCGCAACTCTGAGCTGAGCTTTATCACCTCAGGAACTCTGTGGATCATAGGCACAGGGAGCAAAGTCACGACTGTGAGCGTCCCCTGTACCGACGATTCACCAATCAAAAGAGAGTACTCCCTAGAGCCCACCCTCTCAAATTTAATAGATGAACAACAACAACAACAACAACCAGATATATTCCTGCCGTACATTTTCAGATTAAGGGTGTATGTAGCTCACAGTGCTTTACAAGACATCAAAGGAGTAGTTACATTGTGGTAGAAATGTCACTGGAAATTTATTAAAGAGAGAACCTCTCTGAGTCCTGAACCAGGCAGGAGGAGACTTGTTCAATACGTCGTTAGACCCAAACATCACTCGGGCTGTAAAAACAGTGCGATAAGTGATAGTCCTGAGTGGCACTCGGGCAACTGTATAGACGAGGATCACCCGGGCTGTGAAACTGCCAAGAGCGTTAGTGCCGAGTGTTACCCGGGCAACAGTAGAGGCGTGTCTTGTGTAAGCGTCAGGCCCAAGTGTTACCCAGGCAACAGTACAGGTGTGTCTTGTGTAAGCATTACCCGGGCAACAGTACAGGTGTGTCTTGTGTAAGTGTCCGGCCCAAGCGTTACCCGGGCAACAGTACAGGCGTGCCTTGTGTAAGCGTTACCCGGGCAACAGTACAGGTGTGTCTTATGTAAGCATCAGGCCCGAGCGTTACCCGGGCAACAGTACAGGGGTGTCTTGTGTAAGCGTCCGGCCCAAGCGTTACCCGGGCAACAGTACAGGCGTGCCTTGTGTAAGCATTACCCGGGCAACAGTACAGGTGTGTCTTATGTAAGCATCAGGCCCGAGCGTTACCCGGGCAACAGTACAGGCGTGTCTTGTGTAAGAGTCAGGGACGAGCGTTACCCGGGCAACAGTACAGGCGTGCCTTGTGTAAGCATTACCCGGGCAACAGTACAGGTGTGTCTTATGTAAGCATCAGGCCTGAGCGTTACCCGGGCAACAGTACAGGGGTGTCTTGTGTAAGAGTCAGGGACGAGCGTTACCCGGGCAACAGTACAGGCGTGCCTTGTGTAAGCATTACCCGGGCAACAGTACAGGTGTGTCTTATGTAAGCATCAGGCCTGAGCGTAACCCGGGGCAACAGTACAGGGGTGTCTTGTGTAAGAGTCAGGGACGAGCGTTACCCGGGCAACAGTACAGGCGTGTCTTGTGTAAGCATCAGGCCCGAGCGTTACCCGGGCAACAGTACAGGCGTGTCTTGTGTAAGCGTTACCCGGGCAACAGTACAGGTGTGTCTTATGTAAGCATCAGGCCCGAGCGTTACCCGGGCAACAGTACAGGCATGCCTTGTGTAAGTGTTACCCGGGCAACAGTACAGGTGTGTCTTATGTAAGCGTCAGGCCCGAGCGTTACCCGGGCAACAGTACAGGCGTGTCTTGTGTAAGCGTCCGGCCCAAGCGTTACCCGGGCAACAGTACAGGCGTGTCTTGTGTAAGCGTCCGGCCCAAGCGTTACCCGGGCAACAGTACAGGCGTGCCTTGTGTAAGCATTACCCGGGCAACAGTACAGGGGTGTCTTGTGTAAGCATCAGGCCCGAGCGTTACCCGGGCAACAGTACAGGCGTGTCTTGTGTAAGCGTCAGGCCCGAGCGTTACCCGGGCAACAGTACAGGCATGTCTTGTGTAAGCGTTACCCAGGCAACAGTACAGGCGTGTCTTGTGTAAGCGTCCGGCCCAAGCGTTACCTGGGCAACAGTACAGGCGTGTCTTGTGTAAGCGTTACCCGGGCAACAGTAGAGGCGTGCCTTGTGTAAGCGTCAGGCCCGAGCGTTACCCGGGCAACAGTACAGGCATGTCTTGTGTAAGCGTTACTCAGGCAACAGTACAGGCGTGTCTTGTGTAAGCGTCTGGCCCAAGCGTTACCCGGGCAACAGTACAGGGGTGTCTTGTGTAAGAGTCAGGGACGAGCGTTACCCAGGCAACAGTACAGGCGTGTCTTGTGTAAGCGTCTGGCCCAAGCGTTACCCGGGCAACAGTACAGGGGTGTCTTGTGTAAGCATCAGGCCCGAGCATTACCCAGGCAACAGTACAGGCGTGTCTTGTGTAAGCATCAGGCCCGGGCAACAGTACAGGGGTGTCTTGTGTAAGAGTCAGGGACGAGCGTTACCCAGGCAACAGTACAGGCGTGTCTTGTGTAAGCGTCCGGCCCAAGCGTTACCTGGGCAACAGTACAGGCGTGTCTTGTGTAAGCGTTACCCGGGCAACAGTAGAGGCGTGCCTTGTGTAAGCGTCAGGCCCGAGCGTTACTCAGGCAACAGTACAGGCGTGTCTTGTGTAAGCATCTGGCCCAAGCGTTACCCGGGCAACAGTACAGGCATGTCTTGTGTAAGCGTTACCCAGGCAACAGTACAGGCGTGTCTTGTGTAAGCATCAGGCCCGAGCGTTACCCGGGCAACAGTACAGGGGCGTCATGTGTAAGAGTCAGGGACGAGCGTTACCCGGGCAACAGTGTAGACGTGTCTTCTCCTAGCATCTCATAAGAAACGCCTCTCATCAGCAGTGATGACGAAGTGAAGTGAGTCAGTGTGCAGGTAGTGGAATTGAAACAGTCAGTGAAACCGAAAATGATTATTCGAAAGTGACACGTGCAGTGTGCTCTTCATATTATTATTATTGTTATTTGTATCATTATTATACTTTCTACACTTCTGACTTTGTACTTTTAGTGTTTTGTACGTTTTAAAGTAGAACGATGAGATTTAATAAAAATACCGTTTTTTTTATCAAAAAATTATTTTTTTACATTTTTCTTTTTTTTTTTTTTTGGAGAAAAAATGTAACGCTAAGGAGGTGAATTATCTTTTCGTGAAGTGGGAGCCCCCTGACACAACAGTCTGCTAAGGGATGGCTCCACAGAAAGGTCACAGAGCAAAGACAGAGAGGCACACTTAGAGACAAGCCGAGCTGAATTAACGCTTAGACGACATGCAACCTTTACTCTGATTGGTTCGTTAACTTACACATCCAAATACATCCACAAAATAAAAGTCTCATTTCACTCCATTCTTGTCTTTCCCAATACTTTCCAATTCTTCTGAATTATTCTTTAATGTATGTGATATTGCCAAGTCTTATTGGGTACACGACAGTCAGCCACTTTGGAAACCGGCACCCAAATCCTTCTTGTTCTTTGTTGCCCACTTGACCTTCATCCGGTTTCCTGATACGCTTGAACGGGTTTACGACATTTATCAGCCCTTTCATACGAAGATGTGGAACACTTCATGCCCCAGGGGTCTTGTTCAGAAAGCAGACGCCACTTGAGACGGCCTTCCCCTCACCCAAAGGTCAATAAAACAGGTCCCTGATGTTAAGTCAGAAATGTGAAACCTACTTATATACCTAATCATAATTATTATGAAACAACCAAGTGGCATCCGCTTTCCGAACAAGAGCCCACCCCTAAATGACTATGTCACCCCCTAAGTATCATTTTTCTTCTACAGATATCTATACAGTGCATCCAGAAAGTATTCACATATGCACACATACCGCTTAGAATTAAAGCCAAAAAGTTCTATCTTGGTCTCATCAGACCAGAGAATCTTATTTCTCACCATCTCAGAGTCCTTCAGGTGTCTTTTAGCAAACTCCATGCGGGCTGTCATGTGTCTTGCACTGAGGTATGTGTGGAGACAACCAGGCACTGCTCATCACTTGTCCAATACAGTCCCCACAGTGAAGCATGGCGGTGGCAGCATCATGCTGTGGTGTTTTTCAGCTGCAGTGTCAGGACGACTGGTTGCGATCGAGAGAAAGATGAATGCGGCCAAGTACAGAGATATCCTGGACAAAAACCTTCTCCAGAGTGCTAAGGACCTCAGACTGGGCCGAAGGTTTACCTTCCAACAAGACAATGACCCTAAGCACACAGCTAAAATAACGAAGGAGTGGCTTCACAACAACTCTGTGACTGTTCTTGAATGGCCCAGCCAGAGCCCTGACTTAAACCCAATTGAGCATCTCTGGAGAGACCTAAAAATGGCTGTCCACCAACGTTTACCATCCAACCTGACAGAACTGGAGAGGATCTGCAAGGAGGAATGGCAGAGGATCCCCAAATCCAGGTGTGAAAAACTTGTTGCATCTTTCCCAAGAAGACTCATGGCTGTATTAGCTCAAAAGGGTGCTTCTACTAAATACTGAGCAAAGGGTCTGAATACTTAGGACCATGTGATATTTCAGTTTTTCTTTTTTAATAAATCTGCAACAATTTCAAAAATTCTTTTTTTTGTCTGTCAATATGGGGTGCTGTGTGTACATTAATGAGGGAAAAAATTAATTTAAATGATTTTAGCAAATGGCTGCAATATGACAAAGAGTGAAAAATTGAAGTGGGTCTGAATACTTTCCGTACCCACTGTATTTCTCCTTGTCCATTGCACACCAAGCTAATTGTTTTCCACCTGTGATCAGCTAGAATCATTCTAATTTGTTCAACTATTTCTGGAACATCCAAGTACTTGGAAGTGCAACTGGAAGCAAACGGTCAACTCTGAGTGGCAAGACCCTGTCAAAAGAGCTCAGGGATAAAGTAATGAAAAGGCACAAAAACAAAATCTCAAAAGGCCTCATCAATCCCTAGGAGCACACAGTAAAGTCCATAAAGCAGGAAGTGGAAAAGTGTGTGCTGTCCCTCCAAACTGGATGGAAGAGGAAACCAGTCAAAGAGACTATCAAGAGGCCTATGGCAACTTTAAACTTTGTGTGCATGTAACATGACTATCGTAAGTGCTCCACAAATGTGGCTTGTATTGGGAGGGTTGCAAGAAAGAAGCCACTCCACAAAAAAGTCCATATCGAGTCTTGTTGAGCTTTGCCAGAAGACACCTCGACGATTCAGAAGCCACATGGCAAAGGATGTTAGAATCAGAGACCAAAATCAAATTATTTGACCCCAACGCCAAGTTTATCTGGTGGAAAGCTAATACAGCTTACCATTCAAAGAACGCACCATACCTCCAGTAAAGCATGGAGGTGGTAACATCTGGTTTTGAGGGATTCTCTGCAGCAGGGCCTTGGGGTACTTATCATGAGAGAAGGAAAAAATGAATCCTTGAAGCATCTCAGTGATTCTGGTTAATTTAATTTTTTTCCCTCAACTGTTGCCATTTCTCTCTGCATTTGGCCGTTATAAGTTGCATTGTGTAAATAACGCTGCAGAAATATTTGTTGTGTGCGCAAATGTCTTCAATTCAGGCTGCAAAGAAACAAAATGTGAATATTCTGAAAAGGGGGGAATTCTTTTCTATACAAGCTGTATGAATGAACGAGGCTGTTCTCAAGATGGACCCACTTGGAGTCACCCCTCATCTTGATATCATCCCTCTATAACTGCACCAAGCATGCAAGCCAATTATAGCAACTAAATTGGTGGACTTTTCTCCGCCACAACAGTTACATTCAAGACAAACATTGCACACACACAGCACTTCCCATTTTTGATGGCAAGTATCACACCCCAAGAGAAGGGTTGGAACATCTGAATCCTCACTTGCAATAACAACTCAAAACACAAGTTGCAAAAGGCCAAACATTTTGTGCTTTTAATAATCAATTTAATGATATTGCTTTCTTTGTTGAGATTAGTTCCCCAAAAATTGCTTTTCTGTCAATTTGTGTGTACATCATATACAGTGGTGTGAAAAACTATTTGCCCCCTTCCTGATTTCTTATTCTTTTGCATGTTTGTCACACAAAATGTTTCTGATCATCAAACACATTTAACCATTAGTCAAATATAACACAAGTAAACACAAAATGCAGTTTTTAAATGATGGTTTTTATTATTTAGGGAGAAAAAAAATCCAAACCTACATGGCCCTGTGTGAAAAAGTAATTGCCCCCTTGTTAAAAAATAACCTAACTGTGGTGTATCACACCTGAGTTCAATTTCCGTAGCCACCCCCAGGCCTGATTACTGCCACACCTGTTTCAATCAAGAAATCACTTAAATAGGAGCTGCCTGACACAGAGAAGTAGACCTAAAGCACCTCAAAAGCTAGACATCATGCCAAGATCCAAAGAAATTCAGGAACAAATGAGAACAGAAGTCATTGAGATCTATCAGTCTGGTAAAGGTTATAAAGCCATTTCTAAAGCTTTGGGACTCCAGCGAACCACAGTGAGAGCCATTATCCACAAATGGCAAAAACATGGAACAGTGGTGAACCTTCCCAGGAGTGGCCGGCCGACCAAAATTACCCCAAGAGCGCAGAGACGACTCATCCGAGAGGTCACAAAAGACCCCAGGACAACGTCTAAAGAACTGCAGGCCTCACTTGCCTCAATTAAGGTCAGTGTTCACGACTCCACCATAAGAAAGAGACTGGGCAAAAACGGCCTGCATGGCAGATTTCCAAGACGCAAACCACTGTTAAGCAAAAAGAACATTAGGGTTCGTCTCAATTTTGCTAAGAAACATCTCAATGATTGCCAAGACTTTTGGGAAAATACCTTGTGGACTGATGAGTCAAAAGTTGAACTTTTTGGAAGGCAAATGTCCCGTTACATCTGGCGTAAAAGGAACACAGCATTTCAGAAAAAGAACATCATACCAACAGTAAAATATGGTGGTGGTAGTGTGATGGTCTGGGGTTGTTTTGCTGCTTCAGGACCTGGAAGGCTTGCTGTGATAGATGGAACCATGAATTCTACTGTCTACCAAAAAATCCTGAAGGAGAATGTCCGGCCATCTGTTCGTCAACTCAAGCTGAAGCGATCTTGGGTACTGCAACAGGACAATGACCCAAAACACACCAGCAAATCCACCTCTGAATGGCTGAAGAAAAACAAAATGAAGACTTTGGAGTGGCCTAGTCAAAGTCCTGACCTGAATCCAATTGAGATGCTATGGCATGACCTTAAAAAGGCGGTTCATGCTAGAAAACCCTCAAATAAAGCTGAATTACAACAATTTTGCAAAGATGAGTGGGCCAAAATTCCTCCAGAGCACTGTAACAGACTCATTGCAAGTTATCGCAAACGCTTGATTGCAGTTATTGCTGCTAAGGGTGGCCCAACCAGTTATTAGGTTCAGGGGGCAATTACTTTTTCACACAGGGCCATGTAGGTTTAGATTTTTTTTTCTCCCTAAATAATAAAAACCACCATTTACAAACTGCATTTTGTGTTTACTTGTGTTATATTTGACTAATGGTTAAATGTGTTTGATGATCAGGAAATCAGGAAGGGGGCAAATAGTTTTTCACACCACTGTATGACTGTGCAAGAAAGGGAAAATGCATCCACACAAAAACACAGATGACACACACACCAAACAAATATACGAAGGACTTCCTGAGGTACTTTATAAGAGGTGCACTGGTGGTCTTTAACAGGGTCACAAATTGAATAACCAAGGACTAAAGTTAGGGTTAGGGTTAGTCAAGGACTAACTAAAGGGCCAACCCCAAGGTCCAAAGGCTCAATACCTTAACCATTACACATATTTAAAAACAAAAACACTCACCATCTTGTATAAAATAAAGCATTTATTAGTTTCCGCACTGAAAAGCACCATTAACATTGCTTTACAAGGAGAACTCAGAAATTCCATACAGTCAATAGATAAAATATGACCATTTAAGCACAGATGGTACTTGAAATGAAAGTGTGCCATTTTTTAGCACACATGGTGGGGCAGTGCTTGGTGCAAACAGGACAAAGAAATAATAAAGACAAATTAGACAATAAAACAGTAAACAGATGTTACAAAAGACATTTAGAGTACAAGATCACAATACAAATAAAAAGGAAGACTGATTTAAACACAAAACAACAAACAGGGTATGTATCACATTACAAGAAACAAGAGAATAAAAGAGTAACAACATTTGTATTGTTAAATGCTGAACATACACTAACCTTTACAGAAAACAAGACTTCAAGAAAAATAATTTAGCTTAAAGCAAACTCGTACTTTGTTTACAAGTGAAAGACAGGTCAGTGTTTAATCACATGAAGCATTTTCCTCCAATACTGAATGTGGGACCACAAAGAAAATCAAGAGACAAGAAAACTTCAAAACGTGTGCTTTTCACTTTTTGTGTATCAAAAGGGGATGCCAATGTAAACTACAACCCACTCCGCTTTAGAGACTTCCTCTCCATTCTATATTTACAGTGCTCAGCATAAATGAGTACACCCCCTTTAAAAAGTACAAATTTAATCAGTAGCTCAATGAACAAAAGAACAATGTCCAAAATTTTCACAAGGCTGAGTTTTATTGAACACTTGTTAAACTCCATAACATGAAATTAAGGTTAATAATATAACTTAGATCACAAAATCTTCAGTTTCACTCAAATTGGTTGAAGCAAAAATGAATACACCCCGCAACAAAAACTACATCATCTAGTATTTTGTATGACCACCGTGATTCTTAAGGACAGCACCAAGTCTTCTAGGCATGGAATGAACAAGATGGCGACATATTACAACATCTATCCTTTTTCCATTCTTCAAGAATATCCTCTTTTAGAGCCTGGATGCTGGATGGAGAGTGATGCTCAACTTGTCGCTTCAGAATTCCCCACAGGTGTTCGATTGGGTTCAGATCAGGAGACATACTTGGCCATTCAATCACCTTCACCCTGTTCTTCTTCAGAAATGCAACAGTAGCTTTAGATGTGTGTTTTGGATCATTGTAGTGTTGGAAAAGTGCACAGACTGATGGCAGCAACTTCTCCTTCAGTATAGAGACAGTACATTGTTGAGTTCATGATACCATCAATGAAATGCAGCTCCCCAACACCAGCAGCACTCATGCAGCCCCACATAAGGACACTGCCACCACCATGTTTCACTGTAGGCACCATGCATTTTTCTTTGAAATCCTCACCTTTACGACGCCATATAGTTTAGTTCCAAAAACAGTGATCTTTGTCTCATCACTCCAGAGTTTAGAGTCCCAGTAGTCTTCATCTTTTTCAGCATGGGCCTTAGCAAATTCTAGGCGTGCTTTTTTGTGCATGGGTTTTAGGAGAGGCTTCCTTTGTGGACGATACCCATGCATGCCATTCCTCTGCAGTGTGCGCCATATTGTGTCACGGGAAACGGTCACTCCAGTTTGGCTTTCTACTGCTTTAGCTAACTGCAGTGAACTTGCATGGTGATTTTCTTCAACCCTTCTCATCAGAAGACGCTCCTGTCGAGATGTTAACTTCCGTGGACAGCCTGGACGTCTTTGTAAGATGGTTGCACTTCCATCTTTCTTAAATTTTCGGATCACTTTTGCTACAGTATTTTGACTGATATGTAAAGCTTTGCTGATCTTCTTGTAGCCCTCACCTTTTTTGTGTAAAGTAATGATTTCCTTTCTCAGATTTTTTGACATTTCTCTTCCACGTGGAGCCATTGCTGACAGCATGAAATGGGAAGGGCTTTTCTTTGTTAAGTAATGCCCTTTTATAGTCCCCTGTCTGCTGGACACCTCTTAAATGAATCATTAGACTCACCTGTGGTTGAATGCCTGTTAATTGGACTTTTGTAGTCTTAAGTGGGGCTTTTCTCCTAAGACTATAATTGGGGTCTACTCATTTTTGCTACATGGGCTTGAATGAATTTGTTAGGATAATCACTTTTTTGTGTGTGCAAATTAACAAATCATTGTTTGCAATCAATGGCCCACATTTGTGGGAGTATTTTGTAGTACAGTATCTCATAGACAATGTTGATACTGAAAGGAAACTAAAGGTTTTCTGACAAATGTAGTGGGGTGTACTCATTTATGCTGAGCACTGTATATACCAATAGTTGTGAACTACAGACAAAAATGATACTGTCTGTACCAAACTAACTTTAGTTCATTTGGGATTACAACTCTTTTCCAAAATTAGACTTCCTCTAGTGACTTGTGGGAAAAATATAATAAATTCTACACTGGAACACTGAAACTGTCCTTTAATCAATATAAAATGCTCTATATTTCATACAGAAAAAAAAAAAATTAAATTTACAATAGTGGAATCCACAAAATCATTTTGTAAAGCACCAATGTTTTAATGTCAAATGCAAATTACCTAAACCTGTGAAGACCAAATGAATCGAAAAAAACTGGTATAACCACGACTTCCATGTTTACTCTCTTTGGATATTGGTGTTTCCCCCATTTTAATGAAGTGGGACTCTCTAAAAAGACCAATCACAGCTCAAACTAGTACAACACCCACTTACTCTGCCTATTAAATCCAAATATATTATCAATTTGTACAAAGTGCATACCAAAAAAATCCACATAAGTTTGGCCCAAAACAGAAAACCAGCTACATTCCAAAGGCAACTCTTCAACAAAAACCTTCCACGTTTTTTTACCCTTTGGCTAAATCCAGTTACTGAAGTGTAAACAAATCTGCTCAACGAGAGGTCCTTTCTTTCGGCTAAATTAATCTCAGCCCTTATACAAAAATAACTTTGGCTCATCATTTAGCGTGCTTGAACACAGAAACTCAAGTGTTTTATTAATGGACCGATGCCAAAGGTGGCTGGGGGAACAAAAATCAGCAGAACACCTTCTTTCACAAGGGCCATCTTGTAATGTACCTAGTTACAGTGATGTCAAGTGAACGCTGCAAAAACAACATCAGGTGTCGCGATAAATAATTCCAATCCAGCTGTAGGAATGTGGCCAACATCAGAAAGCTTTACAGAAGTAAACATTCTAGCAACCTCCCTCCCTTTCTAAACATGAAAAGTTAAAACACTTTAGGTCACTTGTTTAGCTCTCCTCTGGACATTACCAAAGGGCGTAGTTTTAACTGTACATTTGTGAAATCTTCACTTTAACCCATCAAAAAAATCCAGGACAACAGTTATGCTTCTTTAAATCCAAACAATAAAAATTAAGGTGAAGAGAATGGGTGTTTCTGTATTTACAATCAGGAGAGTTAAACAAGCGTTTATTTATATAATCTGCAAGAAAAAAAAAAGACAAGTGACATGGCACTTGCAGTACTGCCAATGAACTGTCCTCAACATGCCTTTCTTGATAGTTCCAATCTAGGAGTTAACGAAAGCAGGAAGGTAGACCAGGAGTGATCCATTCTCATTTTAAGAGAAAAATATTTAAGCTGCTGACTAGCAGTCCAACCTTTGAACAAGGAAAGGCCATTACAAAAAAATCCTCATTGAGGTATAAAAAGGCCTGCGTTCCCAAATGATGGGAACATGCCTCAGTGATCTACTGAATGACAGTATTTAAAGGTTTTCTCCCAAATTTGAGTGTGGTGAAGGATCACCGACACGCAAAGTGCCCTGTTGCTACTTTTATCAACGTACCGTCTGCTTATTCACAGATCTCTGCCAGCCAAAATTTGATGACCTTGTTTCCCTACCCTTTAGATGTAAATTAAAGAGGTAAAGATCTTGGCATGGGCCAGACCATGCCAGGCAGATGACAAGCATGGTCAAGAGATTAAGGATTACTTCAGAAATGTCCCAGACAAAATGCCATAAAAAAATGACACGAGAATAGTGCCAACATTACTCTCCCAACACTCTTTGCATTGGTCATTCCAAAGCATCACCTGTTAAGATTCTGAAACCAACAAGAACTTAAACCATTAAAAGGTAGATGACTAATAGCTGCCAAAAGCTTTTGGTTCCTTGCAAAAGGTTCCAGCATTTTTCATACTAATTTCATGACTTGACTGCTTGTTATTTCTAAGATGTAAACTGCTGGAATGATGGCATCTACGATGAGTAAAGGTTGAATGGTGTGTATCCCAGTACAAACTCTCCAACTCCAACAAAGTAAACAACTTGTGCAATACCAAACAGTGGAGCAATGACTAGGGCTCGGCAGCTTGCTCCCTTCAAAAATGCAGAAGGACCTTCTTTATGCCAGATTTTCCTAAAATGAAATAAAAAGAACATTACACATATATACACATATATATACATACATACATTATATATATATATATATATTTTTGCAGTAAGGAGACTGTGGAAGATTGTGGGTTCGCTTCCCGGTTCCTCCCTGTGTGGATAGCGATTTGAGTACTGAGAAAAGCGCTATATAAATGTAATGAATTATTATTATTATTATTATTATATATATATATAATATATATATATATATATACACACACATACATAATTTTATATGTATATATATACACATACATATACACACACACATTATATATACACACACATACATAAATATATATAAAAAAATCTAAAACTTAAGATTCATCCACCCACTTCCAAAAACATTGAAGGACAGTGTCTACATTTGCTGTACTGGGTACAAGTTGGGAATTAATCTGGAAGGGGCACCAATAAAACAACTGGGCACATTCCTTAATACAGATTCAGTGTAGAGCTCAGAGTTAACTAACGTATAAATCTTGATTGCAGGAGAAAAACTAGAAAACACTTAGGAAGAAAAAAACAACACAACACTAGACTCTGCAGAGGGTGAGGGTGGGTGTGAAGCAAACATGCAATCAAGAAAAGCGCTATATAAATGTAATGAATGAATTATTATTATTATTTCGACCTGACGGGGCAGCAGATGTAACCACTGATAAGGCTACAAAAATTAACACTACTCTTCTAAACCTACATATACTTTAAATTCTACACCCATAAAAAAAGAAAAACTGTTACCTGACACAATCAATTATTCCATTGTAGGTTTCTTCATTGGCTCCTTTCTGAAGGGACTGCAGTCTGGTCTTGATCACTGTAATAAACAGTATGATTCATTTATGAAATTTTGCTAAAAAAAATAAAATCAGGTCAAAGTGCTTTACACATTGATAGCTGAAGAGTGTAAAAAAAGCAAGTGGGTAGTTATTTGTAAATGATTAAGACAGTAGAAATAAGAATATAACCATTTTAAAAATATTAGGCAAAAAAAAAAATTAAGATATTCCAATGCAAAAGAAATCCATTAAAATGCTTGGTTTAGGTTCACCTCTCTCAAATTTAACATGCTGCACAAAAATTCATTCCTTTAATTTCTGCTTGCATATTTATCATCAAAAGACTCCCATGTACTTCATTTTTTTTTCTAAATAAAAACTGGCCCACTCTACAAATATTGAGCAACATGACGCAAAAATAAGTACAATATTAAAGACAGCTGAACTGTGCCTATCCACACCTTAATATTAAAATTTCATTTCTAAACAGCAGCATTGTATCATGTACATCATCTGTCCCTGCTGCAGTTTTAGTAGGGCTTGTCGCAGTGGGACTTGTCAGAATGCACTCCACTCCCCTACATTCCCCAACAATATATCACTGACAGACAGGCAGCCACCGCTAAATGCATATATGGAAATCCTACAGCAGCTTAAATTCTATTGGCTAAGCTTTCATTCTGGCACACACACATTACTACAGCTTTAAGAGATGTAAGTTGAGTTCTGATAAACTGAAAAATGAAAGATAACCTGATATTTAGAAATCTGAAAATAATTGTGTATAAATATGTAAAACTAAAAAAAAAAAAAAAAATTTTTTTTACTACATTTAAAATAGGCCAAGTAAAATGGCCCTGTTCCTATATACTTACCATCACAAGGGTTGACTGCAACAGCAGCTGTAGACCCAGCAATACAGCCTGCAAGGAATGAATGGTAAAATGGAGCATTCTCTTCAGGTGACGGCTGCCCCAGTCGGTTAATATGTGCAAAGAGTGGGAAGTAAACCACAGAGAATGGCACATCTCTGCAGAGAGAAATGTTAACAGTGAAACCAACAAGCAATTCAAATGGAGTGCACTTGAAATTAAAACCCTCTTTCAAGAAGGGATGCCAGAGTGCACTTAAAGCTTTTTTTTTAATGTTCTATTAAAATAAAGCTAAACTGACCTCAGAAGTGTGGCTCCTAGGCCTTTGTAAAGGCCACGAACTCCTTGAGTGCGCAGCAACTCTTGAGCTATCTCTGTGGCAGATACTTTCCTAGTGATGGTAACTGGACTTACATTGTATGACCTACAATGTACTGCAGTGGCAGCTGCTAGTTTTGTGCAGGGAATCATTGTTGCTTTCACTCTCTGCTGGGCAGCTGAAAAACAGAAAAAGGAGGAAAAAAAAAAGATGAAAAGAACAGCCCTTTCATTTTCAATATTTGACAACTCTTACAGAATGGTTTGTACAGATGGTTCAGTGAAATGCAATTAAATACTGAAAAGTTATTTTAAAATGCATACTCTCAACTAAACAAAATCCCCAGAAAGGAAGACAGACCCAGTTAACACTGCACACTTACCAAGTCTCCCAGCATCCTGAAGCTGAATCTTCAGCATCTCCATGGGAGTGGTTATAATCACTTGACATGTCCCTGCACCACAGCCTGCCAACATCTCTTTAAAGACATTAAGTCCCTTCCTGTAATACAATTAAGAAAAGTGTTATACTTGTACATTACCTTTGTCTAATAAAGTATTACAAGATTATGATTGGTCAATACATTTTCATTCATATTCACTAGTTGTGCAGACACTCACCCATCCTTGCTGAGATGGAAACGAAAGAAGTCATTAGCAGCAAGTTTTATAGCCTTTTCAGGAGTGACAAGGGTCAAGTTAACTGCAGCACCTAAAATGCAAAAACAAGACATTCAGACACAGCCAATCTATGGTGTGAAAAATAAGACTATTCACAAGTTACCATAATAATAAAAAAGCCAGAATCCCCACAGCTGGTATATATTAGGTAATTCTTAGTCAACTTAATGTGCGTAACATAAACAGGAGTTTAATAAAACAAAAGAAAAAAAAAATCACTATATTTTCAAGTGTTTTTTTTCTTACTTAGGAAATATATGAAATGCATTTAAAAAATAAAATTACTGAAACAAAAAAAAAAAACTGTCCTCATTGAAAATTTAAGTAGTTTCTTGCAACAGAACTGCTACAAGGTCTAAGTTCAATTACAACTGGGGGATTCTGTTCAGTAACTATTTTTTTAGAAATCCAAAATAAATTACAAGTGAACAATTCTATATAATGAAAGAAGAAATGAAGAGAGAGATTCAAAAGAGACAAAGCAGAAAAGAACAGGAATGTGCCAGACAGTAAAGGGTTAGTCTTTCGTGATTTATTTTTCCAGTTAAATGCATAAGACAGCTGGCCCCCAAGTAAGGCAAGCTTTTGTTTGTATTTCAATACATTAAATTGCTACAATTTCAAAATTTACTGTCAATTCAGTTAAGATGGACTTCAAACTTTACTGTGGTTTTAAAGTTTTAGTCACCAAAGTTATTCCAAGGTATACTTAATTATGCATTCTGATTTGACAGAGCATAAAGAGTCAGAAGATCATGCCTGACATCAGCAATATATATATATCATAATTTAATACTTCAGTATTGTCTATTAATTCAGAAACTGAATTTTCAAATAAAAAAAAAATGCCAATAAAGTCCAAGAATAATTTAGGAGGAGGAGGTTGGGAGCACACGCTGATACAGCGCATCGCCGGACCCACCACATGACAGATCAACTCAGGATCTCAGATTAGAGTGCAGCCATGCAACGAGTGACACCTCAGCACCACACTAGTTCAGATTGAACAGAGGTCAAATTGTAGGGGGGGGATGACAGAAACACACAAACAGTGGCAGAATTAATTAAGGCATTAAAAAAATTAAAGAAAAAAAGATCCAAGAACAAGAAATATACAGTGAGAATGAAGTGACAAATGAAAGACACTTATTGTGAGTGAGATCAAGAAAGAAAAATGAATGACCCTGGCTAAAAAAAAGAGTAGTAAGGAATTTAAAGCAAATTATACAAGTTAAGAAAATTGAGCCTAGTTACAATGGTGAGAGGTACTGTAAGAACCATTTAATGATTTGCCTCCAGCGTGGCTGCGCCACATCGGCTAGCCCTCAAAATCCACGGGGAACGTCTGCAATATGAAAAACACAGATGCAGCAAAAAACAGCATTCCTGTAGTTACAGCACTGGACACGGATATAGACACTGGACTTTCTTGCATCAATCTAAAAGCGCTCTAACACATAAATTAAAATTACAGGTCAGAACATATGTAAAGTTTGCATTTCAAGGAGATAAGCAACAAAGTGTGTTGCTTAAAGACAAAATGGAAGGCAGTTATTTCACTCAAAATTCAGCATACAAGGATCTCCTTGGAAAACACACTTTACCATCTTTTTGCAACAATGTCCAGTTTTTATGTTCCATCTTAAATATACCCTTACTAACATCTGACAGGAACAACTTTCATAAATGATCACCTCTCCTTCTCTCATTTGTTTTAATATGTTAAAAAAAATCATGCACAAAATATATTTAGGAAAAAATGTTTCTGTGGTTGTTTTACATTTACAAAACTTTCCACATTTGGCTTAATTTATTATTATATTTTTTATAGCTAATATTAAAAATATGGCTTTGGTATCAGTATTAAGAAAATGTGATTTTCAGAATGAGAATGTCCGACATTATTCCTACTTGTACTAGCTAGTAATATAATACAAAAATTTTAGTCAATGTTTGAAGTAGTTATTCCAAATAATGTAATCACTACAGTGAATGGTTTGTTAGCAAATGAAGCCATAGCAAGCAATCACTGATCACAATTTTATGGAGAGGGGCCCAATTTAATCTTGAGCCTCTGCGTTATACAACTGTCTCTAGTCTCCTTCACATTGTATACAACAGCTACACCTAGCTCAAAAAAACTTTTGTCTACTTGGTTCAAGTGCTTAAAATAAGTATCTTTTTTCCTTACCTCTATACATTCCAAAATAACCCTCAGATCGCACCGTCTTAACCAAGCAGTCCATCCTGAAAGACAAATTTAAAACTGTCAGCATGTTCAATGAATTTAAAACTCTCTGAACCTAAATGCCTTGTTTTGCTTTGAGATGGCAGACACCCACACAGCCCACCACCCACCATCCCCCAAAACGGAAAATCAGGTGTTCATACAATTGTTGAAAACACACATGGCCAATTATCTTCAAAAGGCTACATACACATTTCAAAAGTGCTGCATTACACATCAACAAAGGGCAACACCATCACAATCCTAAGTACCATTGTTAACAAATTCCACACAGCTTAGTCACAATAGCATGTGACAGAGGGATCATCATTCTGATTCACAAACTGGCATTACAAAAAAATAAACAGACGCAGGGACTTTAGAGAAACATCTCAAAATAAACACGCCAAATTTATCATAATGTTTTGGTAACAACTCCTTCCACATTACATAAGCAAACAGCAGCTATTCTACAAATTAAATGAAAGAAGGAGCATCACCTTTATGTAAGAAGGTGATGCAAAATGTGAGACTAGGCAGCAGTATACAAAAATGTCAATTTAGAATTTCATACTTAAATACTCAGGAATATTTGGTTATACTGAAAAAAAGCTTCTGTCCCAATTTAACAATAACAGAACCTCTAGTGAAGCAATGTTAATAATGCACAATAGTCTCTAGCTGCTGCAATTTAAAAATGTAATTCTTTGAAGTGCCAAGATACAAAACGTTTTGAAATGCTTATTTCAGATACATTATAATCAAGTTCACATACATGCTCTTGTAGAGCTGCTGGCCAGCCCTCTGGTTCTGCAGTCTGGTTTTTGCCAAATCAATAGGGAACACGCAAGTTACTCCCACAATTCCAGCAAAACCTCCATTGATAAGCTTAGCTGGAAGACTGCAAAAAAGAAATAAATATTTACACAAAGGCAAATCACACAAGAAATTGCATTAATTCAAACCTCTTTACATGAAAAAATCAGTTTGCATGTACTGCTTTTCCCATTAAGGTGAAGAACAGCATTGGAAGGTTACATTCATGATTTTGAGGGGAGCAATGGGATTTGAGCCGGAGACCCTGTAATTCCAACCCTAATTCTTATTAGTGTACAATTAAATACCACCTCCATAAAAATAATTTTAACATCTCCAATTGTTGCTCATGAACAGGATCAACGTTTAAGTAGAAAGTGTAATTTAAAAATTGAATTGCTTTTTAAAAACTACATGATTTCAATTTGGTTTCTAGTTTAATGAAGCAAAAAAATATTTTGGTTGAATTTAAATTGCCAGCAACATTATAATGTCACTCTAAGTGGCTAGAAGCCCCCATGTAATCAATATCCTGAAAACCAAGATATACTTTTAAAGTTAAATGTAGTAAAAACCCATGATTCATAAAAAAGAAAAAGTCTCCCTATATACTCGTCATATTCACTTGCTCCTTTTGGAAGTAGTTCTGCCATGCTGACATGGTAGGTGAAATAAAGGGTTACACATACTTTTATTTAATGCCACATGTTGCTTATCATCAGTTCAAATTTCCAACCTGATTAATGCAATAATATAATCTCTTGAATGGAGAAGTTTGGCAAGATGATGCATACTCCATCAGCAGGAATACACACCTGCACGGACTGAAACTAGGCCAATTTTTTCTCTTTACCCAAAGAACTGTTAATCTTATCATTGTTAATAAGAAAACAATGTTGCAAAATCTAAACTTGGCGAAAATGTGCAGGCAATTTTTGAGATTCTGGTTCAAGTTCTTCCCCCCTGAGAGAATACTCTCTGGCTTAAGTAGAGAAAGACTGCTGATTCCAACTGTAATTAGAGCTCCAGGGTCTACCATGATCAGCTGCTAAGGGAAGATTTGATCCCTCTGGTGGGGGAGCAGAAAATGTAGACATGATGGAAATTAATTAGCTGTGCAGACTAGATAATGGCAGGCATTATGTTTTTCAAAAATAAAAATATGAAAAACACCCTATGCCAAGTTCATAGCAATTCGATTATTGCTATCCACTCAACAGGGTGTGTGCCATGAATCGAACAGTTCACTTAAAAACTTTACATACTTCAAAATTATGCCAAGCCCTTCTGAATACTGTTCACATTAAATGCATAACATGAAAATATTACTGAGATGTTTTGCTAATAATTCATGTAAAAGAAAAATCAAAAGATGGGAAAAGAATTAAAATGCAATATTTGAATCAAGACTTTTTAAAATATGCTTTATTATAATTTCAATGAGTTTAAAAGTTTTTTTATGTTTGGAATTACAGACCTAGAAAACAAAATATTATGAAGTCCCATATATTTCCTGGACCCTTCAAACAAATGCAAGCAGTAAAAGTAAATGTTTCAATTGGGTAAAGAGGAGCTTAAAACACTAACCTGATTTGCTGATTTGCCATCTTTTCTCTTTTTTTCTTAATTTGTTTTCAAGTTTCACAAAAAGCAATGGATCCGATTTTTTTTTAAATAAATATTTACAAAAGACAACAATAATAAAAAAAAATCTTCTGAAATGCTTTGGTCACTGGTGTTGGAGAGTTGCCTGTGGAGTGCAGCCGTTGGGAGATGTTGAATCCCAAGAAGTCTCTGTGGAAATGACAGATGGGGAGGAGAGACACAAGAATTTATCAACAGGTCAGCTCCGCCCACCTCCTAGGATTAAATTTAGTTGCTTCAATACAAAACCCACCCCTCCTGAAACCTATCACTTTTGTCAATTTAGTCAAGTCATGGGTGCATAATTTAAACTGAGCACGATTTCATCAGATTTGGTACACATGAAAATATTCAATAAACTTGCCTCCAATAATATCTGTTGTAAATCAAATGTAATGTTTCAAGCAAAATAAATTACAGGGCATCTTTAAAAACAGAAGAGGGGATTCAAAAACTTGAGAACCGGAGGGTGTATTATTAATTTTAAGAACCATGCTCGTTAAGGACTAAAGAATGTGTGAGCTGAGCAACACTAACACAACTCATGTGACTTGAACCTTACAGCCCTAGAGATATGTGTATGTTATCAAGTAGCAACAAGTTATTTTAAGCTCTCAAGTTATAACTGAATTACATTAGTTGCTGATTTTAGCTACCCCAGTCACTCCAAACCCCATTTTTAGAATGCAAATTTTAAATTTTTTGGCACAGTTCACTCGGGTCTGTATTTTTTAGTATAAACCATCAAATGGGTAAAGGAAAGTTATTGCCAGGCAGATGAATACATAGATGATTAAAAAAAATTAAAAATTCTTGAATACCACACATTAATCATGTTCATTTAGTAATAAAGGCTGACTTTAAACCTCCTCAGTAAGTTAATATGTACCTAGTGGAAACCTTGGCAGTAACTTGTGAGGGAACTGTGTTTGCCTGTAAGCTTTATGCTATTCAAATTTCTGAAAGTATTTGTTGGAACAATATTACTGATGCCTTTATTGATACTTTGTAATATCCTAAATATTAAATTACAAAGTCTACAAAAGGTATTCAAGTAGGAGAGAATCAAACAATGCCGAACAAGATTTAAAAAACACTATGTTTTTTGTGATGTGGCACTACAAAAGATTCTAAACGTTTCCAGATAACTCTAGAACTCATCCTCCCACTCTCATAAACCAATCAGCGCCTAGCCTTTAGGGCGAGGATTACATCAGCCTTTCAAGAAGCTTTTACCCCCCAAAAAATCCTTTCTGACTTTAAAATCTTAACGGGTTTTGAAAG
Source organism: Erpetoichthys calabaricus (assembly GCF_900747795.2). Lineage (NCBI taxonomy): Eukaryota > Metazoa > Chordata > Cladistia > Polypteriformes > Polypteridae > Erpetoichthys > Erpetoichthys calabaricus. The sequence continues at coordinate 25,138,780 of NC_041396.2, read as the reverse complement.
GAGTTGTAAAATCAAGACTACATTATATATAAAACGTGTAAAATGTATTTTACAATGCTGATACTTTTCTTTAGAGCCGATACTGGCAATTTATTTCATTTTCTGCACAGACATAAAATCTTAGAAGAGGTTTACATTCTTAAAGTGGATGTTTACAAACAAGGATCTAATAAATTAACTATTGTACTTTGAAAACGTTACACTGATACTTTAGTTTTTATCCTTCCAAACTTAAAAACAGGGGCATCCAGAAAAAGTGTCATTATTTCTCCGCCGGTATTGTACAAAATTCACAGTACACAGCTAACGTTTTTCGCCCAAAATGTACACATATACCTATCCGATCGTTTATCTGCGTTCCGTCATTTAAGGCAAATGTTTTCATTTACGTTTACTTGCTGGGCTGACAGCTTTATTCAAGACGTCCTACAACATTTGAAATACAATGAAATATCCCCCCACCCCCCCAATTATCCCCCAAGCAGGTATGGTGACCTGCTCATAGCCTCGCAGTTTTCAGTAGCGGCGTTTGAACCCACTGCCTTAGGGTTGAAAGTCCAAAACCTTAACCACTACGCCACCCTGCAGACTGCCATATTACACCGTTACTGGGCTGCACACACAAACCAGACTCTGCTTCAATATTCACCCGATGAGATTTTGCCTACTGCAATAACCATGTCTAATAAAAATGAATAGTTGCAATAAAACCTGACATGAAAAGACCGATTGTTACAGGAAGCAAAAAAGCGCCATTTTCAAGTCAATATCCGTTAATATTGAAAAGAGGTACAAGTTCAGTTACTTCCTTTATAAAATGACATCCACTTCCATTTTACAACTACACGGATATGTACACACATGTAAAACCAAGCAATAAATAAACACAAACAGAGATAAATGAATCTACATTTTTAAAGATACAAATTCCATTTATAAACCTATTCAACAAACGTATTATACACACGGAACCTACAATCAAAAGGGCCCCAGACTAATAGACGGTTAGTTCATAATTCTGCAAATCAATTCGCTTCCATTCTTAGTTGGGCTAATTTTTCTTTTTTTTATGTTTATAAACTAGCAGCCATTTTTTAGACTACATAATGTAATGGTGCACATTTTTTTGCAAAATAATATTCAAGTTTATAGGAGCTATTTGACATGATTTTAGTTTCATTACGAAAATTAACTGAAAAAGAAAAAAAAATCAGCCTCGTGTTACAAGAATTTTGAGCAACACGTAAATAAACACTACGATTAAACTTACCTTTATACAAATATAAATATGAAAATGAAAATATATATACTGATGATTTCAACTTGGGGCTTGCTGCTCTTCACCGACACCTCCGAATCATAGAGCTCGATTGACCAGATTCTGGAATTTTCCACTCAACTTGCTTAACAGTGGGTGGAGTATAGAAGAAAGCACCACCCATTTTCCGTAATCTCATTGATCGCGTTAGAGCTTCTCAATTTCTATTGGCTAAGGTCGTGTGATGGGCACTCCTACCCTTCCCCCCACTGTAGTAGACACTAAGGGGCGAGACTGAGCGACTCGCCTATCGCCCTTTGCAGGACTCGACTGGCCTTTGCGGAAGGTCTGAGACCGACTTGAACTTTCCGAAGTCCATTGTCTTGACTAGCTTTTTAAAATTTTCCCTAATCGAGAAGTTTTATATTTATTCCTTTTAATTCAAATGCATTTTTGCAGTATTTTTAAACTTAATAATAATAATAATGCATTTTATTTATATAGCGCCTTTCCCATGCTCAATACACTTAAACTTATCATTTAAAAGCGCAGTAAATGTTTATAGCTGTTTTTAATCGAGTTTCTTTTCCTTAGAACATATGGAATTTAATAGACAATTAGATCAAAATAATTATAAGGTTTATAGGGTGACATGATCAGTGTACCCTGAAATTCATACTTGCATGTGCTAACGAACAAGCAACACATCACCTTTCTTAACAAGACAGTAAAAATGAATGTGTGTGTGTCCGCTTCAGTGGTGTCTTTGAATGGACTTGTATCTGTATGGGCCAAAATATGGATGGCACATAATGAACCCAAATGGCTTAGTGTTCTGTTACTGATTACACAAAATTGTATACCAAAGTCACTATGGCTGAAGTGCACAGGAAAAAAATGTTTTGACATTCTTTAAATATACATTATTGGTTTTAAGTGTGACATTGTGGTTAAAGCTCTGGACTTCAAATCCTGCTACTGACACTGTGCGACCTTGAACAAGTCACTTCACCTGCCTGTGCTCCAATTGGAAAAGAAATGTAACCAATTACATCTCAATGCAAAATCAATGTAAATTGATTTGGATCAGAGTGTTAGCCAAATAAGTAAATGAATAATTCTGTCATTATTTAAATGTTTGCTTCGAGGCTTAGATAAATGTTATCTAGTTTTAAGCTCACTCCAAGCACACTTGGCAAGGTGTACCAACAGTGTACTAACCCATTTGGGCCTCATATGATCCTTGGTTGCACAATTTCATTGGTCTCATATCAGCCACCCATATGGGACCCATATTTTAGACCCATATAAAACACATTTGGTGCCCATATGGGCTTTTTTCTTTGAGACATGGATGTAGAAAGATAAAAAAAATGCAGATAACTGCAGATAATTATCAGATGATCAGTTTTGATTTGACTAGCAATTTAATTTTCAGGCATTCACATTTAGGTAGCTTCTGTAATTCATTTGCTTAGTGACTCATACTCAAGTGTGACTTTATAGTGACAATGCCTGCTTCCGATATATAGGCCACACTTCCTGTTTTATTTAAAATGTCTTTTTCTTTGCCCCTCAGCTGACTAACACGGAAGTGTTTACAAAGAAATATGTGAGCATTCAGGCATCTGTTTTACACTTTGTAATGTTTTTTTTTTCATTAAAGCAGTTTAATCATCTCAATATTATTCAGCAGAAATTGATGAATAAACTAAATTGGTCAATTTAGGAAATATATGTGGTGCAATGAACAAAATGCTGTTACGAATGTGATTGTTATATTAAATACACCAAAGATTTTTTCAACTTGGTGATTTTACTATACAAATAGGGGTGGAGTGGTGGCTCTGAGGCTAAGGATCTGCGCTGGTATACCGAAGGTTGCCGGTTCGAATCCCTGTCACTGCCAAAAGAGATCCTACTCTGCTGGGCCCTTGAGCAAGGCCCTTAACCTGTAATTACTCCAGGGTCACTGTACAATCTCTGACCCCAAGGGGTATGCAAAAACTAACGAATTCCTAATACAAGAAATTGTATAAGGCAAAATAAAGATCAAAAAAAAAATAAACAGTCTTTAGTGGTAGTAACTGAGCCCCAAATCCCAGACACAACTAAACTAGAGACAATCCCTAGTTCAAATAAACTATTTTTGAATTAATCAAATACCTCCTTACAGGTTTCTTCATTGATTAGGAAACAAGCATAGATCTTTTCCTTTTCTGTCCTCCACTACTTACCAGGCGAGTGTTATCCTTCTCGTCCCCTGACCCCAACTCCCTGTGTAAGGTGGAGGTCTCCCTTTTAAAGCCAACCTAGGAGTACTTCCGTTGCCAAACCATTGTTTCCTGAAAGCATTTTTAGGTCAGGCAGAACCACCATGAAATAAGGTATTCACCTCTCACCTCTCAATCCTCAGAGCCCAACAGGGCAACCCAATGGAACCACAATCCCCATGCTACCCTGTGAGCTTTCAAAAAGGTCATCAAAAGGGATGCTGCCACCTAGTGTACTGGGAGTCGACTTGAGCATGGGAGGCAGTCTCCCATTGTCCCAACCAGGAAAGTGAACTACTAACCATTCTGGTCAGGATGCCTCTCCATTCGGGTCATTTAGAGGCAGGGCCTGTTAGAGAGTCAGGGCTGGGGGGCTGTCAAGAGGCAGGGCCTGTTAAAGCCCATTGCGGCACTTCTTGTGTGATTTTGGGCTATACAAAAATAAATTGTATTGTATTGTATTGCATTGTATTGTATTTTATCCACTATGCTAGCCTCCCATCTGGGTAAGCAAAATTTCCCTACATGGCTGCTGAGACGCTAGTCCTAGTCTACCACCTACCACCACGCTGCTCCATGCCAGCTTCCTGGCTGAGACAGAGAGTGACACCCCCCCCCCCCATTGGATAAGGGTCCATCCCAACTGGGATGGCAGTCCATCCAAGACACCATAAAATGTTCCTTTCTGTATTATCATTGGAGTACTGTTGTTTGTTACATAATTTAAATCACCCTGTTGAGCATTATTTTCATCCAATTTCCATATACTTTTTTAGTTTAAAGACACCTGTGGAAATGCAAACTTGATGATCTGCTTAAAGTTGGCAGGATATAACTTTATTGGAATCATTTCCTTTTACCAAAATCATATGTCCCTAATTCTTGGAAGAATTGCTTTAATAAATTTGCTATAACATTCTCATATTATATTAATCTGCCACACTTTTTAAAAAGAAATGTTTTGTAAGGGTAAGTCAATCAATATTCACACTTTTCTGATAATTTTTCTAGGGCTGGCTGTACAGCTTTCTCCATGAACATGTGGAAACATGGTGGGTCCATGGTCACGGTAGTGAAGTTTCATCAGACCTTCAATTCTGGCAGACAAATTTTTCCACTAATGTGTAGTCTCTGGTTTTATTTTTATAGTTTTAGCAAGTCAGGGCAGTCGCGGCATTCTCCTGTGACAATCAGTCATGTAGTTTGACATCCCCAGTAATTCAATCCAGCAAGTTTGTCAAAACAGTTTTGATTTTGTCTTAAGTCATAGGGGTGAGCTCTGTGTGCATGAGAGATTACAACCAATGAGTTCTCATCCAGAAGTACAATGCATATAATGCAGCAATGAGGAATTAAGAACACAAGCATTTTAACTCGTCTTGCTCATGTTTTATGTGTCATTACAGATTGATATAAATAGGAAACAAAAAGACAGAGATTGCGGCTGAATTCAACCTTCTTGTTAACCTCTCAAACATGTAGCGGCATATTACAGACTGTCATGAAGGAAATGTGAAACTCTGTTGGAACATCATCTGTTCATCATCCCCTGTGGTTTCTAGTCATGTAATCTGATGTTCTCAGGTGACTATATCATTAACCGTAGTCATCAAGTTTGCCATACCCTCTGGCTTTAGATGAACTGTTGGTTTGTTGTTTAGTTTTGACCCTTTGCTAGTTTACTGGTTATGCCATCTGCTGATCCTGCTTTCCATCAGCCTGCTTCAAAAACTATTAACTGAGGCAGCACAAAATGTAACTTTGTTCCTTAAAAAGTGTCATTGAATGCATCTTTATACTAATAGACCACCTCCTGCACATTTGGAGCAAATTATTATTTTCAGAAGTAAACTTCATTCTTATTTGGGCTGGCTGTACAGCTTTCTCCGTGAACATGTGGAAACATGGTGGGTCCATAGTCACAGTGGTGAAGTTTCATCAGTCAGCTTCTCTTGTTGTTTTCTAGAAGTAAACATGGCCGAAATAAGAGCAGTAAGCAACAATCGGCTTGCTATGGGCTAAAGGTGCACCAGGGGCCAGAATTCTCGCCAGAATCATGTAAAGCACTTGCTCTACGCTATTGACGGGCATTACACTCCTTCTTCAAACTTAATACTTGTCCAGCCATGTTTGAACTTCTTATTCCATTGATAAACACTCCTCTGTGTAAAATGCATTGTTTTAGTTTTTACCGCTCATAGGTGTTTGCCGGTGGGAAGTCTTTGAAATATCTGGCGCCGTGGGTGAGTCAGATCAGCAATGATCTTTTGGGCATGCTTTCTTACCCTGAAGTACTTGAATGTGTTGTAAGTGAAAGCCTTTGATCTTATCATAAGCTCTAATGATGTGGTGCAGGTTGGCCTTAGCCTGAGCTGAAGCAGCCCCATACCAGACAGTTACATTTGAGGTCAGAATGCACTCGATCATGGCTGCATTGAACTGGACCAGTGTTGCTTGGGGCAGCTTGAATGTCCTCAGCTGGTGCAAAAAGAATATTCTCTGATGGGCTTTCTTGATAATACTTGTGATGTTTTCACCCCACTTACAATTTTGTGACAAAGAACTACTAACTTGGTTTTGTCCTGGATGGTAGATAGTAAGACAGCATGAAACACGGGTAACTGTGGAAGAAAGCATACACTTCATGACTTTGATTTTGCTAAATTATTTCAAGATGTGAGGAAAAACAGACAGGCATCACTTATAATTTAACTAACACTACAAGACAGAAGTAGAACGTTTCATCAAGAAAAGTCTTTTGAGAACTTCAAACAGACAGATCCTTATGATTAGGCTGCTAAGCACAAATGCCTGAGTGCACCAAAAATACACTTTGAGGTTAAAGTGTTGCACAAAACACAAACAAATGTCTACTGAGCAGTGGAAAAATAGTCATCTAATAAAATGAGCCATCCTTCATCCTACACTGACGAAATCTATAAGAAATCTATAGGTCTAAATGCTCCGATCCCACAGTGAAGCATTCAGGCAGCTTTGGTATGATGTGTGGTTGACTGTTTGCCTTACAGGGTTAAGGTACAGTAAATGGAATTTAAAATAAAGCTTTCCTGAGTAATCATGTTTATCCTATTCTGAAGCATCTTCACATCTGTCACAATTCATTCTTCCATGACAAAAATGTCCCCTCAACATGGCATGAGTAGTCAGTGAATGGTTTGAGGAGGATGACAGTGTAATTCATATAACATGACCATTCCAAACCTTCCATACTGGATGGTGAAATTTCTCATAGAAGAATTAGGGTGTTGTGTACCGTGTCAGCCATTATGAATGTAGTGAGACGTCAAGCAAAATGACACCTTTTATTGGCTTACTAAAAAGATTACAATATGCAAACTTTCGAGGCAATTCAGACCCCTTCTTCACTTCTCACTACATTCATGGAGGAATGCAGCTGCATTCCTCCAATTTAGAATCTTTACTAAAGTTCACTGAAACTGTTCGGGTTGCTGATGTTAGACCAGCATAGTCTTCTTCTTTTTTCGGCTGTTCCTGTTAGGGGTTGCCATAGCGGATCATCTTCTTCCAAATCTTTCTGTCCTCTGTATCTTATTCTGTTACACCCATCACCTGCATCCATAAACCTTCTCTTAGGCCTTCCTCTTTTCTCTTTTCTCCCAATATACTCAGCATCTCTCCTCTGCACATGTCCAAACCAGTGCAATCTCACATCTCTGACTTTGTCTCCCAACCGACTAACCGTCCAACTTGAGCTGACCCTCTAATGTCCTTATTTCTAATCCTATCCGTCCTCGTCACACCATCTCCAGCTCTGTCCCCTGCTTTCTGGTCAATGCCACCGTCTCCAACCCATATAACATAGCTGGTCTTACTACCGTCCTGTAGACCTTCCCTTTCACTCTTGCTGATACTCTGCTCCACCCATTCCACAATTCCCGTTACTCTGTACTGTTGATCCCAAGTATTTAAACTCATCTACCTTCGCCAACATTACTTCTTGCATCCTCACCATTCCACTGACCTCCCTCTCATTCACACACATTCCTTTTCGCCTTATATTTCACCTTATACAAGTTCTTGTATTAAGAATTTGTTAGTTTTCATATACCCCTTGGGGTCAGAATGCAGGGTCAGCCATTGTACGGTGCCCCTGAAGCAATTACAGGTTAAGGGTCTTGCTCAAGGGCCCAGCAGAGTAGGATCTCTTTTGGCAGTGATGGGGATTCGAACCGGCAACCTTCTGGATACTAGCACAGATCCTTAGCCTCAGAGCCACCACTCCGCCCATGTACTCTGTCTTGTTCCTACTGACCTTCATTCCTTTCCTCTCTAGAGCATATCTCCACTTTTCCAGGGTCTCCTCAACCTGCTCCCTACTATCGCTACAGATCACAATGTCATCAGCAAACATCACAGTCCACGAGGTCTCCTGTCTAATCTCGTCTGTCAACTTGTCCATCACCATTGCAAATATGAAAATGCTCAGAGCCGATCCCTGATGTAATCCCACCTCGACGTTGAATGCATCCATCATTCTTACCGCAGACCTCACCACGGTCATACTTCCCTCGTACATATCCTGTACAACTCTTACGTACTTCTCTGCCACTCCCGACTTCCTCATACAATACCACAGCTCCTCTCGAGGCTCCCTGTCATATGCTTTCTCCAGGTTCACAAAGACGCAATGCAACTTCTCTATACTTCTCCATCAACACCCTCAGTGCAAACATCGCATCGTTAGACCAGCATAGTATTAAGAAAAGCTACATTAGCCTGCATATACATACAATGTGTATGTTGCTTTGGATCATAAAAACAGATTTATTAAAACGTAACATAAAATTGTAATTCAAGAATGTATTGGTCATGTCACAAACGCGTTGGGAAACTTGATAACACTGATACCATTTACAGATTCTAAAAATGAAACTTTCCCATCTGCCTTGTGTGTTATGGTTGCAGTTCTCTGTTCTTCTTGCCATTGTGCTGTCCTTTTTGATACGCCTTTTGTGGTGACTCATGATAACTGATCTTTTTATCCTTTCTTCTATGACATTTATCTGTTTTTTAAAGCACCTCTTTCAGATTATTCAGTTTGTTTACTTTTTTAATTCAGTTTTAGTTAGCAAGACTGTTAGACAGAAAAAGAGAACTGAAATATTTTGAATACCTTTATATGTAGTGTAATCCCAAAATGGAGAGAATGAGGTATGTGCACATTGGAATTCTTTTATTTTGTTGTTCAACTAATTCCTGTTATTCAGTTGCATCAAATAGAATGCCTTTGTGGAGCAGCTTTCTAGTAAATGCGTCTATTGTGTTGAGTTCTGTATGGAGTTTACATCATTTTAGGATTACATTTTCTAATGGGAAAATGATGTAATGAATAGAACAATGTTCTTTGATTTGCTGAACTGTAATGGAGTGGGCGATCATCTTTCAATTTTTAACATTAATGCTGTTCTTCATTAGTAGTTAAAGGTGTTAACATGCGCAGTTACAAGTTTATGCTAGAGACTTGATTGTCTGAATAGATTATTATTTCTAAATCTCTAGACAAATCACATTCTTGAGCAAAGATAATCTCATAATATGCAGTAATGGATCACAGTTTATGGCTTTTGCAGTACTGGTGCAGTGTGGCCTAATCAGAAAACTGTTAGATAGTGCATAACAATGCAAAATCACCCTAAAAATGTTAATGTGCCCACTGTAGAGAGAGAGAGAGGTTGGGAGCATGCATTGATAATATCTCGGGTCCTAATTTGAGATCCTGAGGTGGTCAGTCGTGTGGTGGGTGCGGCAATATGTCCTAATTTGGGATCCTGAGGTGGTCAGTCGTGTGGTGGGTGCGGCAATACGTCCTAATTTGGGATCCTGAGGTGGTCAGTCGTGTGGTGGGTGCGGCAATACGTCCTAATTTGGGATCCTGAGGTGGTCTGTCGTGTGGTAGGTGCGTCAATGTGCTATATCAATTTGCTGCACCCACCACACGACAGACCACCTCAGGATCCCAAATTAGGACCCGAGTGCAGTTGTGCTACACGTGACACCTCAGCATCACACTAGTTTTGAAAGTAATTAAACAGTGTGAGATCTTTCACAGTGACTGGAGTGCCAATCCTGTCACCAACCCCCAAAGTTTCTCTGCAAATTGGAGGACCAGTTGCAGGGCAGGATGCAGTTTATTGTCATACCCAGGACACTTACAGTCTTGAATGAGGCGCATTACCTGCATTGTGAGGGAGCGTCAGTTACGGCACTACGGTCATGTGGCGTGATTTCCAGAGGGTGATCCAGCTCACAGGGTCCTCATTGTTTGCCAGGCCAAGGGGACACCCACATAACACCTGGCTGTGTCAGATAGTCATTTTTGGAGGGTGGGACTGGACCACGTGTCTGCTTTAGGGGTTGGAAGCTGGGATCCTGAGCTTTTTCATTGTGTGGTGGGTGCAGCAACACGCTGTACCAGTGCATTTTTCCAACATATAAACTGCATGTAGACCATTGTCCAAGACTGTGGATATTCTCAAAACCTTTCTCTCAAGTGCTGATTTTGCTTTTCTTCAACAAAAGTAATATTATTGTTTTTTAACTTCGTAATTTCTTTGACAGTTCTGGCAGATAAATTTTTTTCCATTAATTTTTTTGCCTCTAACTTTATTTGTATAGTTTTAGCAAGTTGGGGCAGTTGCGGGATTCTCCTGTGATAGCAGTCATGTAGTTTGACATCCCCAGTAATTCAGTTCTACCAGTCTGTCAAAACAGTTTTGATTCTGTCTTAAGTCGTAGGGGCGGGCCCTGTGTGCATGAGAGCTGACAACCAATGAGCTCTCATCCAGAAGTTCAATGCAAATAATGCAACAATGAGGAATTAAGAACACGGGTATTTTAATAATAATAATATTTTTTTTAATTCCTTGCATTTATATAACACTTTTCTCACTACTCAAAGTGCTCAGCAATTGCAGGTTAAGGGCCTTGCTCAAGGGCCCAACAGAGCAGAGTCTCTTTTGGCATTTATGGGATTCGAACCGGCAACCTTCTGATTGCCAGTTTAGATCCCTAGCCTCAGAGCCACCACTCTTCAAAAACAGAAGAGAGGCTCATCTTTCTCATGTTTTATGTGTCATGACAGATTGGAAAAAAGAAATAAAAAGGCAGAGATTGCGGCTGAATTTGCCATTCCTGTTAATCTCTCAGACGGGTAGCGGCATATTACAGGCTGTCAGGAAGGAAATGTGAAACTGTGTTGGAACATCATCTGTTCATCATTCCCTCTGATTTCTAGTCATGTAATCTGATGTCCTCAGGTGACTAAATCATTAACCATAGTCGTCAAGTTTGCCATACCCTCCAAGCAGAAGTTGTGTAATGTGGCACTGGCTTTAGATGAACTGTTGGTTTGTTGTTTAGTTTTGCTCTTTGCTAGTTTCCTGATCAGCCTGCTTCAAAAACTACTACTTAAAAAGTGTGATTGAATGCATCTTTATACTAGTAGACCACCTCCTGCCCATGTGGAGAAAATATTATTTTCAAAAATAAACTTCATTCTTATTAGGAAGAACACTCATTTTTAGAATTGCTAACACCTATTACGTTTGGGCTGATTGTGAAAGTTTAAGGATGAAAATCCAAATCAGGGGTATATGATTTGGAAGTAGCCAACATAGAGATAAAGACCTTAGTCTGGTTTGGTTTTTGGGCTAAGGTCAGTAGAACCTTCCACCGAAGAAATACTTTAAAGGGGCATTTGGGTGTGTATGTGTGTGTTTTCTATGATGGATCCTTTCTTTTCCCAGACTTTGTCTTTCTCTGTTTTCCACTGCTGAATAAAGTGAGATCAGAAAATGAATGAACTGAACTGGTTCTGTGGGACTCATCCATTCTGCCATCCATTTTCCAAACCCACATTCCTCAGTACAGTTTTATAGGAATCCAAAATTTTATTTCAACAGGTGAAATACTGGCTTCTGTACCACCATATTGCTTCATTGTACTGTATACAGACATTATTGTGTCTTTTTATGAAACACCTGTTCTAGTTTAACATAGCAGGTTAAAATATCAATAAACAGCATCCATAACTGAAACTCTATTTAAATTCAACAATTTCTTATGGCTTATTATGTTCCACTCAGTAACCCTTTTTTAATGGGACATTTGAGAAAAATAGATGTTTTAATGTTCCTTTCGACACTTTACTTTGACAAACTGTGCTTAGCACCCACAAATCATGTAAAAGAAAGCACCAAACCCTTAACATGAAAATGAATGGTAGCAAATACTTGTAAAGAAGAATTGTTTTGAAGCTGAATGGACATTTTGAAGTGTAAGAGTGTCCATTAGATGCATTTAAATCATCACACAAGTCTAAACTTGTCTTGTGACGCAGGCCTTTTAGGTGCTTGTGGAATTTTTAAGTCAGGTTGTACGTAATGTCAACAAAAGCTCTGTAGCAACCGTCTAGAGGGAAAAAGATTACCAACGTGTAAATAGTCAGGATACTGTGTTTATTGTGTTCTCTCAATAAAAGAGGATGTGTGATAAATACCCAGTTTTAACTCTAAGGTGCAGAAAGGAGGACCACACTAGTCCTCACAGGTGGCGCAGTGGTAGTGCTGCTGCTTTGCAGTAAGGAGACTGCGGAAGATTGTGGGTTCGCTTCCTGGTTCCTCCCTGTGTGGATAGCGCTTTGAGTACTGAGAAAAGTGCTATATAAATGTAATGAATTATTATTATTATTAGTTCATATCCCAAACCAAAAATGCTCGGAGTCACCGATTATATTTTTTTCTTTTTTATGTTGGTTACTGCTGCAGAACTGGTTAACCTAGTTACAAAACTGTTTGCACTTACTGGGTAAATTAATAGGAAAACCTGTACACCTACGTATCCAAGTGATTATCTAATCAGTCAATGTGATAGCAGTGTAGTGCATACAATCCTGCTGATACAGGTAAAGCGTGCCAGTTTCACATCAAACACCAGAATTGGGAATAAATGGAATCTTAATGGTATGTATGATTGTTGCTGGCAGACATGCTGATTTGGGTATTTCTGTAACTGCTAATCTCCTGAGCTTTTCATGCACAATAGTGTCTAGAGCAGGGGTCTCCAACTCCTGTCCTGGAGAGCTACTGTAGCTGCAAGTTTTCATTCTAACTCTTTTCTTAATTAGCGATGAGTTTTTTGTGCTAATTAACTATTTCCCATAATTTTAATTGACTTTTATTGAGACTCTGACTGCTGAATTGATTCTTTTTTCCTTAAACAACACCTGAGCAGGCTCCTGTCAATCATGAAGAATCCACTGCATCCACTAAACAGGATCATCTCCAGACAGAGGAGCAGCTTCAGCGACAGACTGCTGTCACCGTCCTGCTCCACTGACAGACTGAGGAGATCGTTCCTCCCCCACACTATGTGACTCTTCAGTTCCACCCGGGGGGGTAAACGTTAAAATTATACAGTCTGTATACCTGCATTGTTATCGGCATTGTTATCACTCTTTAATTTAATATTGTTCTTTATCAGTATGCTGCTGCTGGAGTATGTGAATTTCCCCTCGGGATTAATAAAGTATCTATCTATCTATCTATCTATCTATCTATCTATCTATCTATCTATCTATCTATCTATCTATCTATCTATCTATCTATCTATCTATCTATCTATCTATCTATCTATCCATAAATTTGATGTGAAGTGAGCCAACAGATGATCAAATAAGTTGGGGCCTCAAACTCCAATCAACTTCACTTCATTCAGTTTCTTAATTTGAAGCCAATTCCAGTTGCTAATTAAACCCGTTATTTTTTTGTTCTTTATTTCACCTTATACAATTTCTTGTATTAGGAATTTGTAAGTTTTCACATACCCCTTGGGGTCAGAGCGCAGGGTCAGCCATTGTACAGCGCCCCTGGAGCAATTTCAGGTTAAGGGTCTTGCTCAAGGGCCCAGCAGAGTAGGATCTCTTTTGACTGTGATGGGGAATTGGAACCGGGAACCTTCTGGATACCAGCACAGATCCTTAGCCTCAGAGCCACCACTCCGGAAATAAAAGCAGCTCACTACTGAAAACGGAAAATATAGGAGTCAGTCAGGATCGAACCGGGAACTCTTGATTACAAGTCAGCAAAAAAGCTGTGTTTAATTCCATGACACTCAATCTTGCCATGGTAGACATTTCCAAAACTGTTGATTTTCTTTTTCTAAGAGCACTGTCAAAATGTTTAATGGACCTGAGCAGATCAACATTACTGAGGCCTTCACCTTTCTTTATTTTCAGTTATTGTGTGATGGACGCAGGTTGTTGTTTATGTGTTGGTTCATTTGTGTCTTAATATTGTTTGGTTGCTAATTAATGAAAAAATAAATAGTTAAGGGGCCTGAGTCTTAAGTTGTGCATCAATTAAAATTAGGGCAAAGAGTTAAATAACAGTAAAATCTGGTCACTAATTAAGAAAAGGGTTAGAATGAAAACCTGCAGCCACAGTAGCTCTCCAGGACTGGAGTTGGAGACCACTGGTCTAGAGTTTATTCAGAATAGTGTTAAAAAAACAGATCCAGTGAACAGCAGCTCTGCAGATGGTAATATTTGGTTGATGAGAGTGGTCAGAGAAAAATAGTTAAATTGGTTCGAAGCTGACAGAAAGACTATGGTAAACCACTATGTGGTTAGCAGGAAAGCATCTCAGAATGCACAACATGTCAGGCCTTGAAGCGGGTGGGCTACAACAGCAGAAGACCTTGTTGAGTTCCACTGCTGTCAGCCAAAAACAGAGATCTAAGGTTGCAGTGGGCACAGGCTCACCAAAACTGGACAGTTGAAGTCTAGAAAAAATGTAGCCTGGTACAATGAATCTCAATGTCTGCTGAGACACAAACATAGTAGGGTCAGAACTTGGTGTCAACAGCATGAATCCATGAACCAAACCTGCCTTGAGTCAACAGTCCAGGCTGGTGGTGGCAGTTTAATGGTGTGGGGTAAGTTTTCTTGGCTCACTTTCAATTATTGCTTGGATGCCACAGCCTATTTGAGTATTGTTGCTGACCATATGCATCTCTTCATGGCCACATACTTCCATCATTATAATGCACTGTGTTGCAAAGCAAAAGGTGTCTCAAACTGGTTTTATATACATGACAAATAAATTCAGTTTTCTTCAGTGGTGGCTTCCCAGTCACCGGATCTGAATCCAACAGAACACATTTGGGATGTGGTAGATTTGGAGATTTGCAGCATGGATGTTCAGTTGACCAATCAGCAGAAATTTCATGAGGCTATCATGTCAACATGGATCAGAATTTCAGTTTCCAGCATCCAGTCGAATCCTGTGATAACAGAGGTTTGTGACACTTCACATTTTTTAAAATAATTGGAAATACCAGATTGTACAGGCTGCGGTGGGTTGGCACCCTGCCCAGGATTGGTTCCTGCCTTGTGCCCTGTGTTGGCTGGGATTGGCTCCAGCAGACCCCCGTGACCCTGTGTTCGGATTCAGCGTGTTGGAAAATGGATGGATGGAGATTGTACAGGTTTCAGGCAGATGCAGGTGCAGATGGAAATGTGTATTTGATACTCTGAGGTTGATTGGGGTACTTGGCTGATTTTGCATTCACGAGCGGATCGGACAAGTGCTTCATTCATGCCTCAGAGCAAGCGATGGCAGCACCTGCACCCAACTGATGCATTAAAGGGAGCCTGCACGGCAAAATCAGGAAGACACAAGAAAAAAGAGATCCTTAGTGAAAGCACAGTATCCGGCACCTGAAACCAGTGTGAGGGAGAAGAAGCAGAGAAGTTTGGTAGCCCCATGGAGCTGTGAGTGGTCATTCCCCACTAAATTTGTGGAGAAGCAGGTATGATGATGGTAGTGCCCTCCTAGAGATTCCTACGACATTATGAGAGCATAGTGGAAGACGGAGGGACAGCTGTTTCAGAGCATCATGGTAGATGCCAACGGATGCAGCTGTGGTAACTGCCAGAGGTTGTGACCATGGCTGCTGGAGTCTCTGCCATCTACAAGACCTGAGCAGGTTGAAACAGAGAGCCAGAGAATGGAAAATGCGCTGGGCTCCAGAACCCAATGACTGCATGGTTTTATTCTGTTTTTTATCATTTGGATTATTTATTGAACTTTAATTCACCTGCGTTGGGCTGGCGCCCTGCCCGGGATTTGTTCCTGCCTTGTGCCCTGTGTTGGCTGGGATTGGCTCCAGCAGATCCCCTTGACCCTGTGTTAGGATATAGCAGGTTGGAAAATGACTGACTGACTGACTGACTTTAACTCACAGACAGACACTGGCTTTTATAGATGATTTATTTATTGATTTTATTTGGAGCACTGCACTTTGGGCACTATTGTTTGCTTTTAATACAAGAACTAAGCACTCACACCTGCTCTTCCTGACTGTGTACGTATGTCCTTATTTGCCCGGCTCATCCTTGGTTTTGTTATCGACGGTCTCGGGTTCAAGCTGCCAAAGACCGTGGAGCTAACCCGGACTGTCACAAATCCATAAATCAATGGCTCTGAGGCTAAGGATCTGTGCTGGCATCTGGAAGGTTGCTGGTTCACATCTCATTACTGTCACAAGGAATCCTATTCCGTTGGGCCCTTGAGTGAGGCCTTCAACCTCAAAATTGCTCCGGGGTGGTGTACAATTGCAGACCCTGTAGTCTGACTCCCAAAGAGAGGAGAGAAGTTGGGAGCATGCGCTGAATACAGCACATTGCCACAACCACCACATGACGAACCACCCGGATTGAGACCCAAGTGCAGTTGCGCAACAGGTGACACCTCAGCACCACACTGAACAGTGTGAGGTTTTTTTTACAGTGGCTGGAGTGCCAATTCTGTCACCAACTCCTGGATTGTCCCTGCAAATTGGAGGACCTGCTTGCAGGGCTGGATGCATATTAGTGTCAAACCCAGGACGGACGTTAAGGGCCTTGCTGAGGGGCCCAACGGAGTAGAGTCTCTTCTGGTGTTTATGTGATTAGGACTGGCATCCTTCCGATTGCTGGCACAGATCCCTAGCCTCAGAGCCTCCACTCCTCCCCTTCCCAAAGGTCATGTGAAAAGACAATTTCTCCTCAGGGATTAATACAGTGTACCAAATACCGTGAACAATTGAGGCTGTTTTGAAACAAACCTATCTCAATACTAGCAACATGTACCTAATAATTTGTTCAGCTTTATCTTCTGTAAACTGTGTTGTATTATATACTTTCTGGGAGACATGAGTGTTGTGATGCTGCCAAGCCACGACAATCTGAGTCTTAATTAAAAGTAGATGTATTTGCTGTAGGTTGCGAAATGTTGCTGAAAGGAACAGAATGAACTTTCACTTGTGGCCAATAAGAACAATTAATGAACACGAGCTTATCTCTAGGTGGGTGAGGGGTGGTCCTAACCATTGACACCTGACTGCCTCCTGTTATCATCAAGGCTAAGCCGGGAACTTTTTTTAACTCACTTCAAAGCCCTTGAAAAATGTTTCAGAAATGAGGCCACACTGCAGCCATCAGATCAGATTCAGTCAGTAAATGTACACAATTAAAATCTAAAACAACCTATTGTGTCTCCGTTACGGTAATCTAATCTTCCTTTCGACCATACTGTTCTTGATTGAAAAATAGACTTTTCTTTGTGCAGTAAATCATTACAGAACTTGATTAGTTGAAATATAACCTTGCATAACATCAGAATAATCAGAATACTTGCGCAATCACGTCTATTGCTTTGGCTCCATGCCGATGGGAGTCAAACAGAGAACTGAGTGAAGGGTAGAGCTGGGGCGCCATTAGGGTTTGTGTTTCAGCTACAATCACAACGGCTTACTTACTTTAAATATAATTCAGATTTTTCTTCAATAATTTTTTATTTCTCTTTTTAAACTTTTAAACATATCTTGCGAATGCCTTATGTTTGTAGTTGGTGGTGGAATTTCCCCTCCACAGAACAAAAGTTGGAGGGGATTTTATAGGACTTGGGGGGATTTCAGCAAGGGTTTTGCAAAGAATCCTATATGATTATTATGGATTACTTGATTTGTTTTACCTGACAAATTAAAAACCTTAAAACTCCAAATGGCACCAATTACAGATGCTTTCATTTTCCAAATCTCTCCTTCCTTTTTAGATTTGCTCCCACTGCATGACTGAATTTGTGAAATCAGTTTCCTTCACAGGTATCTCTCAAGGATCAATCTTGGGTCCACTTCGGTTTTCCATCTACATTCACCCCTTAGGCCAGTGGTTCTCAAACTGTGGGGCGGGCCCACCTAGGGGGGCGCAAAGATGTGAAAAAAAGAAAACAAGAATCAAAAATATGAAAAATACATCTATTGAAACCAAAACAAATTAATTTAAACTACATTATGATACTAGAAAAATAAATATAGAGTAAGAGAAATGGCGATAAAAGTTAAGTAGGTATAATAAAATATGCATCTATGATATATCCAGCCATTCATCCATTTTCCAACCCGCTGAATCCGAACACAGGGTCACCTGGAGCCAATCCCAGCCAACACAGGGCACAAGGCAGGAACCAATCCCGGGCAGGGTGCCAACCCACCGCAGGACACCCACACACACACCAAGCACACACTAGGGCCAATTTAGAATCACCAATCCACCTAACCTGCATGTCTTTGAACTGTGGGAGGAAACCGGAGCGCCCGGAGAAAACCCACGTAGACACAGGAAGAACATGCAAACTCCACGCAGGGAGGACCCGGGAAGCAAACCCGGGTCTCCTAACTGCGAGGTAGCAGCGCTACCACTGCGCCACCGTGCCACCCTTCTATGATATACAAGGGGGCTCCGCCCCCCTGCTCATTTCGCTCGCCTACCCCCGGTGTTGGGTAACCCGAAATACATTGATGAATACATTGATATTGGAGTGTAAAGGTGTAGATGACGAACAAAGGAAGTATATTCATTAATCCTAATGAATGTTCACTAATAGTGGACTCATTACAGAATGCGTTGTCAGCTAATTGGCGGAATTGTTTAGCGGCCGTCTGTCGTTCCTTTCTTTGCCGTTTATCTATTGACTATGCTGTTTGAAAGGCGCGTTGTATTCAGTCGGGCTCGCTTCTGTATGTCCGTTAGTCGAGCTCTTTCTTTTTGGAGCCGTGCCTGCTTTGCTTGCGGCATTTCAGACGTGCGCTGTAGGCGCCTGCGTTCATTGATTTTATCCAGGCGGGCTCATTTTTGTATCTCCGTCAGTTGTGGTCTTTCGTTTTGAACCTGTGCCTGCTTTGCTTCCGCAGTTTCAGACGCGCATTGTAGGCATCTATGTACATTGTATTTGTCCATGCGGGCTCGTTTTTGTAGCTCCGTTAGTCGAGCTGTTTAGTTTTGGAGCCGAGACAGTTTTGCTTCCGCGGTTTCAGACGCGCGTTGTAGGCGCCTACGTCTATTGCTTTTATCCATGCGGGCTCGCTTTTGTAGCTCCGTTAGTTGAGCTGGATCGTTTTGGAGCCGTGACCATGACTCCATTAGTTATCTGTTGTCCACCGTTATTAATATGGATAATTGCACTTACTGTTAATACGGAGCGTTTTCTGTGGTTGTACTGTTAATAATGCATCACTGTATTGTGATTCGCATATGCTATATGGTTTGGACGTGTGAGGATGCTGTACGTTTAATACGGAGAGTTTGTTTATTCTTATTACCCGGACCATGCTGTGTAGTGTGGACGTTTAGTTCAGAAGCGTGTTGTAGGCGCCTGCACCTTTCGTACTTTCTCGCACCTTCCGTACTATCTTTGTGGACCTTTGCTGACCCCGTAGTGTCTTCCGTTTGACTCTGGGGTGCAGAATCCTCTTTTCTGTGTGGCGTTAGTTGAGCTATTTCGTTTTTGAGCCGTGACTCCTTTGTTAGTTGAGCTCTTTCGTTTTTTAGCCATGACTCCTTCGTTCACGGTGGATCAGACTTCGCTTGCGGTTTATGAGACGCGCGCTGTAGGTGCCTGCGCACTATGTCTCCCGCGTCCATCGCCATGTACCTGGGTCCATGCCTTCCGGTTTACCATTCTCAGTTAGTAATATGGAGCATTAATTAAAAAAGAACAAATTTGGTATTAGTGGGCTCCTTTCAAAAAAAGTTAGGGGGGGCGCGATTAAAACTGTTATGAAAACTCGGGTTGCAAATACTTAAAGGTTAAGAAACGCTGCCTTAGCAAATGCTATTTCTTCCCCTGGTTTCTCCTACCACCTCTGTTCTGATGATGTGCAGCTCTTCCTCTCATTTTCCTCTTACAATCCACAGGTTTCAGTCCTGATCTTCAGCTGTCTCTCTACCATCTCATCTTTGAGCTTAAACTTTCAAAGTCAGATATCCAGTATGTGTCTTCTGTTTCTCCATAGATTTATCTCTAAGGATTGGTCATGAACATGTCACCCATTCCGCATCAGTCATGGTCAGGTATCTTGGCATGACTCTGGACTCCTCACTTTCATTCACTGAAAATACACTCACTGGCCACTTTATTGGTACACGGTACACATGTTCGTCTACATGGTAACGCAAATGTCTAATCAGCCAATCACATGGTGGCAACTTAATGCATTTAGACATGTAGACATTGTCCAGATGACATGCCAAATTTCAAACCCAGCATCAGAATGAGGAAGAAAGGAGATGGAAGTGACTTTGAACGTGGCATGGTTGTTGGTGCCAGATGGGCTGGTCTGAGTATTTCAAAAACTGATGATCTGGTCTATTAGGTAAGATCAAGCCTTTTTTATCTTCTAGGGATCTTGAGATAGCTACTCATGCGTTTATTTTTTCTCTCCTCGATTACTGCAACTCGCTGTATTCTGGGATTAACAAATCCTTGATACACAGGTTACAGTTGGTCCAAAATGCTGCCGCTCGCTTTCTGGTTAGGGCAAGAAAGTATGACTCTGTCTCTCCTATTTTAGCTTCTTTACACTGGCTGCCTGTCAGTTTTCAAATTGATTTTAAAATCCTGCTGCTAGTTTTTAAATCTTTACATGGGCTTGCTCCTGCCTATTTATCTGAACTGTGTGTTTTACACCAGCCATCTAGTGTGCTTAGATCTTCTGGTCAGCTGTCTCTGGTTGACCCTCGTACCAAGTGTAAAACCAAAAGGGACAGACAGGGCTTTTGCAGCTGCTGCTCCTCGCCTGTGGAACTCTTTACCTCATCATATAAAGGAGTCGTCTACAATTGAACTGTTTAAAACAAGACTAAAGACTCATTTCTACTCACTTGCATTCCGTGACCTTCAGTAATACTGATGGCTTCCTCTTTGTGATTATATTACATTACTTCTATCTTTTATGTATATAACATTACTTCTATTTATTATGTATTTTATTTTATGTTCAAATATTTTATTTCTATTTATGTTTTATGTAAATTTGTTCTATTTTTGTAAAGCACTTTGGCTACAGCATTACTATGTTTGTTTAAATGTGCTATATAAATAAATTGACATTGACATTGACATTGATAAAGGGAAAAATATCCAGTGAGCGTCAGTTCTCTGGGCAAAAATGCATTAATAGGCAACAGTAACTCAAATAACCATGTGTTATAACTGAGGTGTGCAGAAGAGCATCTCTGAATGCACAATATGTCAAACCTTGAAGCTGATGGGCTACAACAGCTGGAGACCACACTGAGTGCCACTTCTGTCAGCTAAGAACAGGCAACTGAGGCTACAGTTTACGTAGGCTCACCAAAATTGGACAATAGAGGATTGTAAAAATGTTGGTAGGGTCAGGATTTGGTGTCAACAACATGTAATCATGAATCAATCCTGCCTTGTATCAACGTTTCAGACTGGTAGTGCTGGTGTATGACTTATTTTCTTGGCACACTTTGGGCCCCTTAGTACCAATTGAGCATTGTTTAAATGCCACAGCCTATCTGAATATTGTTGCTGACCATGTCCATACCTTTATGACCTCAGCATATCCATCACAGGTGGTGCAGTGGTAGTGGGGCTGCTTTGCAGTAAGGAGATTGTGGGTTTACTTCCCGGGTCCTGCCTGTGTGGAGAGCACTTTGAGTAGTGAGAAAAGAGCAATATAAATGTAAAGAAATATTATTATTATTATTATCTTCCGATGGCTAATTCCAGCAAGATAATGCACCATGTCACAAAGTTCAGACCATCTCAAACTGGTTTCTTGAACATGATAATGAGTTCACTGTACTCAAATGGTCTCCACAGTCACCAGATCTCAATCCAAAAGAGAGCCTTGTGGAATGTGGTGGAAGGGGAGATTCTCATCATGGATGTGCAGCCGACAAATCTGCAGCAACTGCGTGATGCTATCATGTTAATATGGACCAAAATCTCTGAGGATTCTTTCCAGCACCTTGTTGAATCTAAGCCACCTAGAATTACGTCAATTCTGAAGGTAAAAGGGAGTCCAACCCGGTACTAGCAAGGTGTGCCTAATAAAGTGGCAGATGAGTGTATTTCTTCAATGATCCAATCCTGTCATTAGTTTCTTTATGATGTTCAGAAGTTTCATCCCTTCTTTGCTTATTATGCAACATAACTCCTTGTTAAAGAAACTGGCTCTCTCTTAGCTGGACTATTGCAACACTCTCTTGGTGAGGCTTCCTTCAATTGGCATTAGACCTTTCTGGCTCCTCCAGAATGCAGCTGTTCTTTGTTCCTCAATTCACTCCTGCTATTCCTCTGCTTTGATATCTTTACTGGCTTTCTGTTGCCGTAAGGATCCAGTTCAAAACTACAATTCTCTAAATTGTTCAACTCCTTGATATCTTCAGTCTTTGGTCTCTTCATATGTCCCTTCAAGAAGACTCTGTTATGCCTCTACCTGTCCCATGATTCTCTCTCCACTGGCCAGATATGTCTACACCAGGGGATGGCAACCTACAGCACATGTGCCAAGCGTGGCACCCAGAACGATTTTCAGTGGCACTGTGATTGAATTGAAATACAGGAAAAAATTATATTTTAATAAATAATAATAATTCATTACATAGCATTTTTCTCAGTACTCAAAGCAATGGCCACACAGAGAGGACCAAGAATCGAACCCACAATCTGCCACAGTCTCCTTACTGCAAAGCAGCAGCACTACCACTGCGCCACCTGCACAGTCCCACCTACGTTCTGCGCGTGCAACTCACTTGTAAATTGAAACCATGTGTTCAGTGCAGGCCATGGTATGTTAAAAACAAACTTCTTTTTATTATTAAGTAATATCTTCTTCTTTCGGCTGCTCCTGTTAGGGGTTGCCACAGCGGATAATCTTGTTCCATATCTTCCTGTCATCTGGATCTTGCTCTGTCAGTTATTATTAAGTAATATACTGCCCTAAAATGGCAAAAACTTGATGTTCGCTCCTTTCAAGACTCTTGGACGAATGAATATCGATTTTTACAATAAAAAGTATTTAGCTATGTGTGTGTTATGCTGTGAAAGTGTCGTGTGTCGTACGTCAAGGGTACAAAGACATTACCAAACTGAACATCAGTCCACATTTAAAAACTCTGATGAGAAAAGTGAAGGCTGTTTCTGGCTTTAAGAAACAAACCATGCATTTTAGTCAAATAATTTGAACCAAAAATAAACCCACCGAATGCAGTTATACAAGTGCTTCTCATTAATTGGTTAATAGCTCTGATTAACAATAAAGAATGATTAATCATATTTGAATTCTTGATATTTTTTTCTTATTCATACGATGTATTTTGTATTGAAAAAACATGTCATTTATGAGGGTGGCGCAGTGGTAGCGCTGCTGCCTCGCAGTTAGGTGACCTGGGTTCGCTTCCCGTGTCCACCCTGCGTGGAGTTTGCATGTTCTCCCCGTGTCTGTGTGGGTTTCCTCCCAAACACATGGTGGATTGGTGATTCTAAATTGGCCCTAGTGTGTGCTTGGTGTTTGTGTGTCCTGCAGTGGGTTGGCACCCTGCCCGGGATTGGTTCCTGCCTTGTGCCCTGGGATTGGCTCCAGCAGACCCCTGTGTTCGGATTCAGCAGTTTGGAAAATGGATGGATGTTATTTGTAATACAATTTTTAATAAATGTGTTTAAATTTAATTTAAATTTGATAAAACACATATGTATTTTAAAATATTGAATGACCAATTATATAAGATCTGGTTATAATGGGCTTTTGAAGCCCATTATAACCAGACCTATTTTGATGCTACATACAGTATAACAAAATTGGTAAAATTATGTTAGCACGCAGAATAACATTGTAACATAGGTTTGGCACGACACAGCTGAAAGGTTTCCGACCCCTGGACTACACAAAGCTTCTTTGTTCTTCCTCCAAAGCTCTGGAGCGATCTCCTTTTGGCTGTTCAGGCTTCACTGAATTTTATCGTGTTTCGGCATCTTCATTTTCATTAAATATTTTGGAACTTCCTAGTCTCTCTTCTACTGACAAAGAGGTTAGGATACTGATATTTGTGTCTTGTAGCTGCAGGTTTAATTATGTAATAGTAGTACTACTCCCTCTTCCTCATTTTATTATCTGGTTCTCTGTTGCTTTTGATGCTTGCATCTTGTAATCATTCTTGTGCTGTATGTACAGTATTATAACTTGATTGTAAGTGTCCTTAGATAAAGGTGTCTGCTGAATAAACAAACAGTAATTCATTATTATAGAATTCTCATAAAGCATGCTTTGTTGCATTATTTACAAAGTGCCTCACAAATATGATCAGACATTTACTGCTGCTAATGCTTGTAAACTCATTTGTAATTAACTGCTATACTAGTCAGACAGACCTTGACTGCAGTAATTTATTCATAACTGGAGAATACATCCTAATCAAATCGCTCTTGTACTAAACACAGTGGATTCAGAAAATATTCAGACCCTTTTACTTTTTGCACATTTTATTGTATTGTTGATTTAATTATCAGTGGATTAATTTGCCATTTCTGACCATCAGTCTACACTCAATAACCCATAATGACAAAGTAAAAACATTTTCAGAAAGGTTAGCAAATTTATTAAAAAATAAAAATGGAACTATCTCATTAATACAGTACATGTATTCAGACCCTTAATTCAGTACTTTGTAGAAGCCCCTTTGGCAGCAATTCTGCTTTCAAGTCTTCCTGGTTAAGTTTCTATAAGCTTTGTACCCCTGGATTTGTTCATTTTATCTCATTCTTCCTGGCAGATCCTCTCAAGCTCCATTAGATTAGATGGTAAGAATCTGTGAACTGCCATCTTGAGGTCTCTTTACAGATGTTCTGTGGGGTTTATGTCTGGGCTTTGGATGGGCCGCTCAGGAACACTCAGAGACTTGTCCCAAAGCCACTCCAGAGTTTCTATTGGCTGTTTGCATTGGGTCACTGTCATGTCTTTGTCCCATTCTGAGGTTGTATGCACTCTGTATCTGGTTTTGTTCAAGGACCTCTTTGTATTTGACTGAATTGATCTTTTCCTGACCTATCGTTGAGAAGCATACCCATAGCATGAGGCTGCCACCACGTTTCACCATAGGGATGGTATTATGCAAGTGATGAGTCGTGCCAGTTCCCTGCCAAACAAAATGCTTGGTGTTCTGCCCAAACAGTTCAATTTTGTCTCATCAGACCTGAAAAACGTTTTCCTTATGCTGTCAGGGTGCAAGTAAGCAGTCATACTGTATGCCTTTTACTTAAGAGTGCCATCTATCCAGCTACTCTGCCATAAATGCCTGATTGATGGAGTGCTGTTGAGATGGTCATCCTTCGTGCAGGTTCTCTCATCTCAGCAGAGGACTTCTGAAGCTCTGTTAGAGTGACCAGTAGGTTTTTGGTTACCGCCCTGACCAAGGCCCTTAATCTAGGAAGAGTCCTGGTGATTCCAAACTGCTTCTGTTTCACAATAATTGAGGCCACTGTGCTCCTGGAAACACACTCAAAACTTTAGAAATGGTTTTATCCCCTTGCCCTAACCTACGCTTCACCGCAATTTGATCACAAAGATCAAAAACGAGTTTCTCAGACTTTATATCCTTTATGTCCTGACATGCAGTGTGAATTATGGAACATGATATATACAACCGCGTGGTGTCCAATAAATTCAATTTTCCTCATTTCAGTTCATATATCAAGAAGAATTAAAGCCAAGAGGATGCAACTGACTACAATTTGGAGAGCCATGGCCAAAGGTCAGTATTTTAATTTGTAATAAATTTGCCACCCTTTCAGAAAAGGCTATTAAGTGTAGATTGTTGGGCAAAAAAGGCAAATTATATCCATTTAAAATTAAATCTACCACTCAACAAACTGTACAGAAGGTGAAGGGATCTGAAAAGTTTCTGAATCCTCTGCATCTGGTTTAATAAAGTATTTGGAATGAAACTAAAGAGAGAAAAAGGAATGAGTAAGAATCGTTAATCTGCTGCAGGCTACAAATCATTTGCATGACATTCTTGTAATGGAAGAAGTCTGCATTATGAGAATAACCTGACATGGCAGAATGAAAACAGTAAAACACCAATAAATTAAATAAGACATGTCATTGGACAAGGATTGTTTTTTAATTAAGCCATTAGGTTGGAGCAAAAGCTTGTATCCACTATGGCTCTTGGGACTGACTTTGCAGACTCCTGCTCTAGGGGTTTGACTGGCATCATCACAGCCCTAATGGCAGTTTTCTTAATTCTGCACCCCTCTAATAGTACTCTGACTGCTAGAGACTTTCTCTTTAATAAGCCTCTGTGAGGTCTTCTACTCTTTCTTGTTTCTTTTGAATACATTTACCAGCTGGACAGCTGATCATTCCATACAGACTAATAAATGAGTGGCAAAAGCCAGAGTTTCTAGATTCTGACTATGAAACTAAAGCATTTCTGAAAGTGCCATCAGAAGGCCTCACGCTGAGCAGAATGAAGCAGAATTAGCTGGCAGCATGCAAGGCCCCACATCTAATCTCACTCTGCACAGACTGTGTACTGAAGATCAGATTTAGGCCTCGACTTCCTCTGAAATGACAGCCTTTATCTGTGGTTTGCAGCACACTAAAGGAAGAATCCAGCATTACAGAAGCGTACTGTAATTTGGGTACTGAGAACTATGATAATGGTCTACAGTAACAACTACAAGTTCACATAATGTAAGCCATCTGGTGAAAGCATAGTAGTTCATATTGAAGTGCAATGTAAAATGTTAGGGTGTATCATCGATTTTATAAAAGTGGCATTAAAGTGATGCAAAATAACACACATTAACCTTGAAATAATTACTTATAATGTTAATAGTCTCTTTAATACAATAGAGATGAACTATTTTGCTAATCAAGGTGATCTGCAGATGTTAAAGTGTATGATATTTTTGCATGCATATATGTAAATGTGTACAAAATTAAAACAAATCAATTGTAACATTATTTGGTGCTGTAGTAGATTTTTCTAATATTGGTAAAAGGTTTTTCTTCATAGATAAAGTAACATAGATAAAGTCAGTCAGGTCTCCTTGCTGCGAGGCAGCAGCGCTACCACTGCTCCACTGTACCGCCCCATAGATAAAGTGCTTTCAGAAAACTAATGTCAAGGTTACTATATACAGTGATCCCTCGCTATATCGCGCTTCGCCTTTCGCGGCTTCACTCTATCACGGATTTTATATGTAAGCATATTTAAATATATATCGCGGATTTTTTGCTGGTTCGCGGATTTCTGCGGACAATGGGTCTTTTAATTTCTGGTACATGCTTCCTCAGTTGGTTTGCCCAGTTGATTTCATACAAGGGACGCTATTGGCAGATAGCTGAGAAGCTACCCAACTTACTTTTCTCTGTCTCTCTCTTGCGCTGACTTTCTCTGATCCTGACGTAGGGGGATTGAGCAGGGGGGCTGTTCGCACACCTAGACGATACGGACGCTCGTCTAAAAATGCTAAAAGATTATCTTCACGTTGCTACCTTCTGTGCAGCTGCTTCGTGAAGCGACATGCTGCACGGTGCTTCGCATACTTAAAAGCTCGAAGGGCACGTATTGATTTTTGCTTGTTTGTTTTTCTCTCTCTCTCTCTCTCTCTCTCTCTTTGTCTGCTCCTGACAGAGGGGGTGTGAGCTGCCGCCTTCAACAGCTTTGTGCCGCGGTGCTTCGCATACTTAAAAGCCAAACAGCCCTATTGATTTGTTTGCTTTCCTCTCTCTTTCTGACATTCTGTGCTCCTGACGCGCACTCCTTTGAAGAGGAAGATATGTTTGCATTCTTTTAATTGTGAGACGGAACTGTCATCTCTGTCTTATCATGGAGCACAGTTTAAACTTTTGAAAAAGAGACAAATGTTTGTTTGCAGTGTTTGAATAACGTTCCTGTCTCTCTACAACCTCCTGTGTTTCTGTGCAAATCTGTGACCCAAGCATGACAATATAAAAATAACCATATAAACATATGGTTTCTACTTCGTGGATTTTCTTATTTTGCGGGTGGCTCTGGAACGCAACCCCCATGATGGAGGAGGGATTACTGTACAGTCAAATGAAAAAGTTTGGGAACCCCTCTCAGCCTGCATAATAATTGACTACTTTCAACAAAAAAGATAACAGTGGGATGTTTTTCATTTCCTAGGAACATCTGAGTACTGCGGTGTTTTCCGAACAAAAATTTTAAGTGACACAGTATTTAGTTGTATGAAATTAAATCAAATGTGAAAAACTGGCTGTGCAAAAATGTGGGTCCCCTTGTCATTTTGCTGATTTGAATGCCTGTCACTGCTCAATGCTGATTACTTACAACACCAAATTGGTTGGATGAGCTCGTCAAGCCTTGAACTTCATAGACAGGTGTGTCCAATCATGAGATATAAAGGTATTTAAGGTGGTCAATTACAAGTTGTGCTTCCCTTTGACTCTCCTCTGAAGAGTGACAGCATGGGATCCTCAAAGCAACTGTCCAAAGATCTAAAAACAAAGATTGTTCAGTCTCATGGTTTAGGGGAAGGCTACAAAAAGCTATCTCAGAGGTTTAAACTGTCAGTTTCAACTGTAAGGAATGGAATCAGGAAATGGAAGGCCACAGGCACAGTTGCTGTTAAACCCAGCAGGTCTTGAAGGCCAAGAAAATACAGGGGTGGCATATGAGCAGG
Organism: Erpetoichthys calabaricus; assembly: GCF_900747795.2. Taxonomy (NCBI): domain Eukaryota; kingdom Metazoa; phylum Chordata; class Cladistia; order Polypteriformes; family Polypteridae; genus Erpetoichthys; species Erpetoichthys calabaricus. Next base: position 25,110,182 of record NC_041396.2, on the reverse strand, counting down.
ATTGTGAGAATGGTTACAGACAACCCACAGATTAACTGCAAGAACATCATGTTGCAGATGGTGTATCTGTACATCGTTGTACACTTCAGCGCAATTTGCACAAAGAACATCTGTATGGCAGGGTGATGAGAAAGAAGCCCTTTCTGCACTCGCGCCACAAACAGAGTCGCTTGTTGTATGCAAATGCTCATTTAGACAAGCCAGATTCATTTTGAAACAAAGTGCTTTGGACTGATGAGACAAAAATTGAGTTATTTGGTTATAACAAAAAGCGCTTTGCATGGCGGAAGAAGAACACCGCATTCCAAGAAAAACACCTGCTACCTACTGTCAAATTTGGTGGAGGTTCCATCATGGTGTGGGGCTGTGTGGTAAGTTCAGGGACTGGGGCCCTTGTTAAAGTTGAGAGTCGGATGAATTCAACCCAATATCAACAAATTTTTCAGGGTAATGTTCAAGCATCAGTCACAAAGTTGAAGTTACGCAGGGTTTGGATATTCCAACAAGACAATGACCCAAAACACAGTTCAAAATCTACAAAGACATTCATGCAGAGGGAGAAGTACAATGTTCTGGAATGGCTGTCACAGTCCCCTGACTTGAATATCATTGAAAATCTATGCTTGGCAGCCATCAAATTGAACTGAACTGGAGAGATTTTGTATAGAAGAATGGTCAGAAATACCTCCATCCAGAATCCAGACACTCATCAGAGGCTATAGGAGGACAGCGTCTAGAGGCTGTTATATTTGCAAAAGGAGGCTCAACTAAGTATTGATGTCATAGCTCTGTTCGGGTGCCCAAATTTATGCACCTGTCTAATTTTGTTATGATGCATATTGCATATTTTCTGTTAATCCAATAAACTTAATGTCAATGCTGAAATACGACTGTTTCCATAAGGCATGTCAGATATTAAAAGGAAGTTGCTACTTTGAAAGCTCAGCCAATGATAAACAAAAATCCAAAGACTTAAGAGGGGTTCCCAAATTTTTTCATATAGGGCAGTGGTTAAGGCTTTGGATTTCAAACCCTGAGGATGTGGGTTCAAATCCCACCATTGACCCTGGGTGAGCATGACCAAGTCACTTCATTTACCTGTGCATCAACTGGAAAAAGAAAAGAAATGTAACCAAGTTGTATCACAAACGTTGTAAGTTGTTTTGGATAAAGGCATTGGTCAAATAAATAAATGTATATAGGCAGCACTTTAAAATACAGAACTCAGCATTGAAAAAATGTTCTGTGTCATTAGAGCAACCTAGAAGAGAACAGGCCATTCAGACCAACCAAGCTCACCAGGCCTATCCACTTAATTCTTCTAAAAAATATATCAAGTCAAATTTTGAAAGTCCCTAAAGTCCTATTGCCTACCATTTCACTTGGTAGCTTAGCCCATGTGTCTGTGGTTCTCGGTAAAGAAAAACTCCCTAAAGTTTTACCAAAATACCATAACAAGTTTCCAACTGTGTCTCCGTGTTCTTGATGAACTCATTTATAAATCCTGATTCGCTGTTCTAATTCCCTGCTGTTCATGTACTAATTCTCTTATTTCCACACTGAAAAGGAAATAAAGTTAAAGGAACAATCAGGTGTACAACTGAAAAGGTAAAAGCAGGCCACATATATAGGAGGGAACAGAGCCAGAGCAGATGAAAGGACAAAAGGTGAGAGGAGGTGTGAAAAAGCAGCCATCAGAGAAGATGAAGGGAGAGAATAAAAAGTTCATTAAAACCTGAAGAAATGTGTGATCTCAAGATGAAAACAAGCTTAGCTTCTTTCCTTTTTTCTGCAAAAAGTATCTTTGAAGCCCTGTGAAAGAACACAGAGAGTGGCTATGATCAAAGGGTGTGACGTGTTCTTCAGTGGACTTTGTAAAGCCTTTGATCTTAACGGCTCAAATATGCTCCCTGAAACTGTCTGCTAGCCGCCTCTCTCTTTCACCCATGTACATGGCCGTACACTTCCTACCAGAATTGTGGTAAATAAGATTTTTAGATTGGCAAGAGGTGTGTTGTTTATTATTGAATTTACCAGAGGGACCAGATACAAGGATATTGTTGGTGACATATCTGCAAATGACACAGCAACTCCTGTTACGGCTCTTAACGCCTGGTGGAGGAATGTGGCTCTCCTCTGTCAAGTGAGCTGCAGACGAGAAGTTTATGTAGGTTTGGTTTTTAATGGAATGAGATCAAGGGATTGTTAGGGAAAAAAGGCTCCTGTGGGAGGATCATTGTGTTTGATAAATAATAATAATGTATCTAACTTCTTCTTCAGTCAGTGTCCAACCTGCTATATCCTAGCACAGGGTCACGGAGGTCTGCTGGAGCCAATCCCAGCTAGCACAGGGCGGAAGGCAGGAACAAATTCCGGGCAGGGCGCCAACCTACCGCAGGACACACACACCCAAGTCTCCTTACTGTGAGGCAGCAGTGCTACCACTGTGCCACACCTAATAATGGTACATTTTATTTATATAGTGCCTTTCCCATACTCAAGGCACTTGAAACAAAATGATACAAATAGTTTCTGCATAGAACAATAAAAAAATAAACACAGGATATACAAAAGCATTTACAGAATTAAAGAAATAATAAACCAGAGTATAATACTAAAATTCAATACTAAAAGAAATGCCTGAACAAATCAAATAATTTATGATATAAAACACACACACACACACAAATTATCCTGAGCATCTGGACAGAGATGTAAACTGAAAGAGGGGGCAGAGTGTCAGGTTAAGCTAAAATCCTTTCTGAACAGATGAGTTTTAAGTTGTTTTTGAAAAGAATGAATGGAGTCAGCTGATTAATTTCAGGAGGTCATTCCAAAGTCTGGGCGCTATACAGCTAAATAGGGTGCAGGTTAGTGCGGGGCACAACAAGATGGCCAGAATTAGTGTGCGAACATGAGCAGAGTGATGGAGAGGATGGCTGATGTAGTGCGGTGCAAGGCCATTTAAAGCTTTGTAGGTTAATAATAGAATTTTATATTTAATCCTGTAAGACGCAGGGAGCTAATGAAGGTGAGACAGAATGGGTGTGATACTGTATGCTCGCTGTTGCTGGTTTGTGTAAGGCCTCTTGCAGCAGAGTATTGAATTAAGTGGAGATGTGTTATAAGATTTGAAGGGACGCGTGCCAGTAGGGAGTTACAATAATCGATTCGGGATGTGATAAAAAAAAATGTGTGAGAGTGTTTGGGTGGAATGGGAGGACCAGAGGGATGTGGGTTTCATCATTGGGTTCCTTTTATGGAGAATGTTAGAGATCTGTTCCTGGCTTGATTCATTACCTCTTTTATTTTTAGCATAGAAATAATCTTTAAACTTTATTTTCTTTGCAGATTTACACTGACACAGTCCTTCATTTTTATATCGTACTTTCTTCATTATAACACTTTTAAAATAATACAGGATTAGTAGAAAATGACAACATCATATCATAAGTGTTGTGTTTCCTAATTAATGTAAAGCTAACAGGACATTCACTCTTCCCAAGATGGTTCCCATCTATCACTCAGTGCTGCCAGGTGTAACAGTAGGGGGCGCTATTGCTCCCTTGAACCCTCAGGTACTACTCCAAACACCAGGTAAAAGTTCAAGACTTGTTCTTTTTATTGTAATATTGTGCACCAAGCACCCTCCACTCCACACTACTCATACAATACATGATAATCAACAATAATACACAATTCTCACTCCCAATCCTCCTCTCCCAGACACTTAGCCACCCTTCCTCCCAGCTCAGCTCAGCGTCTGGGCTTTCCAAAGGTCCTTTTACATCCCCTGACCTGGAAGCGGTTCCAACCCTGCAGTCCATGATTCATTATCTCTTCTGGGTCAGATTAAAAGTCCTTTTCTTCATCCCAGAAGCATGTCGTTCCTTCTGGCCATGTGATCAGGACGTACTTCCGGGTTATAGGGCACATAGCATTCCCCAAGCCTCCCTAAAGCAGCTCCTGGTGGTCCCCATGGTATCCAGCAGGGCTGTTTATAAAAACTACATGGTCCATGAGGTCCTACTGGAATTCGGGGAAACTCCATGCTGCTGGGAGGGCACCATCTGGAGGCTTGGAGGTGTGGGCTGGAATATATGGCCGGCCATCCCTCACACAGGATAGGTCTGAGCTCCACACAACTTCAAACTGTTGAAAGAGGCTAGGAAATGGATGGATGGATAATAGACGGGAGTGGTGTGCTCATCAAGGTGGACTGCAGATGTGTAAGTGTACATTACTTTGTCATGCCAATACAGAATAATTACAAATTATTGCAGTGCAGTAACGTATTTTCAATAGTGAAACTTTTCAATATGAAATAATACAGGAAAAGTAGAAAATGACAATATCATATCTCAAGATCTGAGGCTAGGGATCTGCACTGGCAATCAGAAGGTTGCCGGTTCGAATCCCGTAAATGCTAATAGGGACTCTGCTCTGTTGGGCCCTTGAGCAAGGCCCTTAACCTGCAATTGCCGAGCGCTTTGAGTAGTGAGAAAAGCTCTACAGGTATATACAGTAAATGCAAAGAATTATTATTATTATTATTATTATTATTATTATCAAGAGCTGTATTACTTAGCATAAAGAAGTCTGATTAATGTGACGCTAACAGCCAGTTTACTGCTCAATGCTGTCAGGTTAGGCCCGAGTTCCACACAACTTTGAACTTTACAAAAAGGTTAGAAAATGGATGGATGAATGATATAAATTTTGTGTGCATTTGCTTTCTAAACTGTCTTGCCAGATCCATCCATCCATCTTCCAAACCCGCTTATCCAGGGCAGGGTTGTGAGGCAGCTGGCGCCCATAATCAGGAATCACAGGGTGCAAGGCAGGAACAGTCCATGGACAGGGTGCCAATATATCACAGTTTTACCAGAGATACTTGATTATTATTACTTTATTGTGATCTATTTACTATGTAACAGCCTGAGCCCTTCATTCTCCTAAAGTGAAGAAAGAAACACATTTGGGTTATAACAGGGTTAGTTTCTTTAATCTTTACTACTTTTCACTCGCAGAAAAAAATAGCAACCAACCCAATCACCACCTCAACACTCTCCTTCATTTCTTCACCCACTTATCTTGATTATTTAGCACCTTTCTTCAATCCCATCTAGAAGCAATCCCAACTCACAAATCAAAGGAAACTTGTAGTATAGAATGCAATTTAAACATTTTGTTACAACTGGGACACTGATTAACACTGCATGTGGGGTTGAATGCCGGCCTTGGCACTGCCTGTGAGGTGTCTGCATGACTTCACTTCTCTTTTCTAACAGACATGTGTTTCAAGTTATTTTCCAGTTCCAGTTTGGCACTGTATCAGTGCAAGTAATAATATATGTGTGTGAGGGGGTCCATCCAGGGATGGCTCCAACCGTGGATAGCCCCCTAAGAATGTTATGTATCTTTGATTTTATAATTGGAGCTCTTTCAGGTTAAGTGGCTTGCTCAAGGTTACACGATAAAGCAGAGAAAGGAACTGAACTGGAAAGTTTGTGGTTTATAGGCCAGTGCCTTAGCCGTTATATCAAACTGCCTGCCTCTAGCTGGTAACATCTGTGTTTATTATACAGCCGTGCATTACCAACATCAAACGTCCACAGTGTCCGATCAACAGGATCCAATGGAAAATGTGGAAAATATAAGCTAACATTACAAGGAAATAAAGCTTGAGGAGCTGTATAGTGATGGAAACAAACCCCAATGAAGACTTGTTTAATAAATGTTCAGACTCGCAACAATGAACAATGAATTCAAAATATATAACATAGGGACTGGGGGTGCAGATATTTAACACAAATCCAAAGTCTGAACTGCAATTTTACCTTTCAGATAGAAAGCCATAAAAACTAACAATGATTAAACAGCCAACAATGGGGACACCTAAACTAACAAAAGATAGTGAAACTGATAGCAGTGCAAACTTTTAAGTATTGATTTAAAGTCTGCATTGATTTGAACCTTGTATCTTTTACATCATTCTTTTGGAGTGGTCTTAAAAGCAGATTGCCTATTTTTGGAATTTATTAGCCTGGGAGGGGACATCAACCTGGGAAAGCAAACAGAGGTGAAATGAGAAACTTGTCCCTGCTTTTATCACATCCCACATCGATTATTGTAATTCCCTACTGGCAGGTGCCCCTTCTAATCTTATATCACAGCTCCAGCTTATTCAAAACTCAGCTGCAAGAGTCCTTACTCGAACCAGCAGCAGCAAGCACATCACACCCATCCTGCTCCGTCTTCACTGGCTCCCTGTGTCTTACAGAATCGAATATAAAATCCTACTAATAACCTACAAAGCTTTAAATGACCTCGCGCCAAACTACATCAGTGACCTCCTCCATCACTATGTGCCTGTCTGTCCACTAAGCTCCTCTGATTCTGGCAATCTTGTTGTACCCCACACTAATCTACACTCCATGGGTGACAGCAGGGCCTTCAGCTGTATAGCGCCCAGACTCTGGAATGACCTACCAAAATTAATCAGGTCAGCTGACTCCATGAATTCTTTTAAAAAACAACTCAAAACTCATCTGTTCAGGAAGGCTTTTAGCTCTACTGGACTTTATTACCCTTCTCTCAGTTTACTTCTCTGTCAAGATGCCAACGTAACCTGTATGTGTGTGCGAGACCATCAATTATGTTATCTGTTTTTTTTTTCAGAATTTACTGTCTTAATCTTCTTTATTTATTTATCTGGTTTGTACAATGCTATATACTGTATATGCTGCCGTTCTTTATTATATTCTGTAAGTGCCTTGAGCATGGGAAAGGCGCTATATAAATAAAATGTATTATTATTATTAAATGCAAACACGACAGTGGTTTTAATATTATCGATTATTCGTGGAATCTTTGTTAAATCTATGCAAAGAAAGGTGTTTTTAATTGAGATGCATGATGCGCATAGACAAGGGGAACAAAAAAAAGGAAGGAGAGCAGAAGAGAGAAGACCGCCATCCAGACAAAATGTCTTAATTCTCAAAGAAATTCGCAAAACGTCTGTGGATTGAAGAAAAATCTGAAGCAGCTCTTCAGCCAGACATTAATTTTCATCATCATGTGTGTCTTTGCATAAATATCTTTCAATAAGACTCTTTTCAAATGCATTTTATTGTTTTTAGATAGATAGATAGATAGATAGATAGATAGATAGATAGATAGATAGATAGATAGATAGATAGATAGATAGATAGATAGATAGATAGATAGATAGATCTTTATTGTCATTGTCACTTTTACAAAGGAACAGCAAAATTGAAGGTGCAGTCGACTCAGTGTGAGGCATAAGACTTAAAAAGACAAGAAGAAAGAAAATAATAACAAACCGAATAGTAATAAAAGTACTTTACAAAATATACAAATTGCACTTGTTGACTTAAAGTCTATATTGTGCATTGGGAGAATGATATGGAGCAGTTTTATTCTGAGTTCAGGGCCATGATGGCTTTTGGATAAAAGCTGTTTTTAAGATGGTTTCTCCTGGTTTTCATTGCTCTGTATCTCTTGCCCGATGGCAAAAGCTAGAAGAGGCAATGACCGGAATGTGATGAATCCTATTAAATGTCTATTGCTTTTTTCCTGCATCGGGAGGTGTAGATTTGTTCCAGAGTGGGGAGGGTAAAACCAATTGTTCTCTTGTTTTACTGTGTTTTGTTAATTTTGCTTTATAATAATATTTATTTTATACTGTTTGATTAGGTCAAGGTATATTGTTAAGAGCACATGGTGTGAGTGATTGCCACATTTCCAACAGGGGTTAACAGCTGAGAAGAGACGTCTTTAAAAGACAGCAACGTGGTGAGTGGGCACCTGCTTTGGTGATTGGCACAGGTCTGAAGACAACCATTTGGTCTGCTTGTGCTGAGCTCTTTGCTTAAACCAGCTGTCCACATGCAGGTAAGGCTGTACATGTGGGGCACTATAAAACAGATATATCTAACACACATATAAACAATGAAGATAGGAGTAACTATTGTGTAGGCGAGCCAAAATAACAAACATATAGGAATTAGTCAGTTGGTCATTATCCAACCCGCTATATCCTAACACAGGTTCACGGGGGTCTGCTGGAGCCAATCCCAGCCAACACAGGGCACAAGGTAGGAACAAATCCCGGGCTGGGCACTAGCCCACCACAGGACACACACGGGCCAATTTAGAATCGCCAATGCACCTAACCTGCATGTCTTTGGACTGTGGGAGGAAACCCACACAGACACGGGGAGAACATGCAAACTCCACGCAGGGAGGACCTGGGAAGCGAACCCAAGTCTCCTTACTGTGAGGCAGCAGCGCTACCACAATGCCACCATGCCGGTATAGGAATCAACTTGATAATATATTCAAGGTATAGTGATAAGAGCAACTGGTGTAGGTGCCACAAGGGTCAGCAACTGAGAAAAGCCATTTTTAATAGAAAGTAGCAGGGCGAGTGGGCACCTAATTTGGTAATTGGCACAGGTCTACCTCAGGTCTGAAGACAACCGTCTGATCAACTTGTGCCAAGCTATTAAGTCTCTTTCCTTGATACAGCTGTCCACTGTAATGGAAAAACTTTATGTAGTTTTATGTCTGTTAAGCTTTTGAGTTATATTGCCTTTGTCTATTTGCTGTAAGTCAGATGAGTTCATCCTAGTCTGCGGTTCCACAAGGTCTCCCCTGGCTTGGAATGAAGTATTATGTATTTTTTTTATGTAACCTAATACAGGATGATCTAATGTCCCATTTATATTAGATTAACCTGTGTAACGTGGCCAGGAAATCAGACTAACACATGCAGGCAAAAATTTACAGCAGCAGCCAGGACTCCCCATTTAATCACAACAATAAATACAGCCATGCAGTGTCGAAACTGAAAAGAAATATGGCTCTTAATGACCTTGTCTTTGAATTATAGCTGGCTAAGGAGCTGGAGTTCTATCTTCTTCTCTGGAGAGTGAAACAGTAGGTGGCAGGCGCCTTTTTATAGTGTTGCTGCCAGAAGGGGTGGAGTCTTCTCAGGGCATTGTGGGAAGAGCTAAGCATCATCCTTGGGCAGTCTTTCGATGCTACGGAAAAAGAGAATATACCTCTAGCATCAGCACCTCCTCTCATCCCTGGGTGCATCTGCTTACCTCAGCAGAGCCAGAAAGGTGGTCCCCAGGAGCACATGTGTGACACGTTATAAGCTTTATAATTAATATCCTCTTGTATATTCACACTCTGTACAGCCTTTGTCTGATTATATACAAGACACATTTTGTAGGGCCACTCCAAAGGCGTCTTTGTTGAATAAATGTCTTATATCTGCATGTTGCTGGAGTCTGAAGAACCTTTTTATATAAGCGTGCTGAAGTGAAACCAGGACCAGGGTTTAATTTTGTCCCTATCACCATGTGAGATTGTGAATTTCCCATTGGGATTAATAAAGTATCTATCTATCTATCTATCTATCTATCTATCTATCTATCTATCTATCTATCTATCTATCTATCTATCTATCTATCTATCTATCTATCTATCTATCTATCTATCTATCTATGTGCAGATGATGCTGTACACATGAGGCACTATAAACAGATACAGTATACCTAACTGTTATGCAAACAACAAGGTTAATAGGCCAATAAGCTTAACGTGCATCACAGGTAAATTAATGGAAGGAATTATTAAGGATAAGATTGAGCAACACTTGGCAAGTACAGGAATTAACTGAAAGTCAGAAGAGGGAGGTCACGCTTTAATAACATGCTGGAATTTTATGAGGAAGCAACAAAAGGATACGATCAAAGTGGAGCAAATGAGATTATTTATCTGGACTTTCAGAAAGCATTTGATAAGGTGCCACCTGAGAGGTTGGGCATCAAACTAAAAGAAGTGGCAGTACAGGGTGTGGTGCGTCAAAGGGTGCAGAATTGGTTCAGACACAGGAAGAAGAGGGTGATGGTGCGAGGAACCTCAACAGAATTGGCTGATGTTAGGAGTGGTGTCCATCAGGGGTCAGTGCTAGGGCCGCTACTATTTTTAATATAAATAAATGATTTGGATAGGAATATAAGTAACAACCTGGTTAAGGTTGCAGATGATACCAAGCTAGGTGGATTATCAGATAATTTGTAATCCGTTATATTATTACAGAAGGACTTGGATAGCATACAGGCTTGGGCAGATTTGTGGCAGATGAAATGTAATGTCAGTAATGTAAAGTGTTACATGAGGAAAGTAAAAATGTTAGGTCTGAATACACAGTGAGAGGTCTGAAAATCGAGAGTACACCTTATGAGAAGGATTTAGGAGACTTGGTGGACTCTAAGCTATCGACTTCCTGACAGTGTTCAGAAGCCATTAGGAAGGCTAACAGAATGTCAGGTTATATAGCGCCTTGATGGGTGGGGTACAAGTCCAAGGAAGTTCTGCTCAAGCTTTTTAACACACTGGTGAGGCCTCATCTGGAGTACTGGGTGCAGTTTTGGTCTCCAGACTACAAAAAAAAGGACATAGCAGTGCTAGAGAAGGTCCAGAGAAGAGTGACCAGGCTTAGTCGAGGGCTACAGGTGATGCATTATGAAGAAAGATGAAAAGAGCTGAGCCTTTCCAGTTTAAGCAAAAGAAGATTAAGAGGAGACATGATTGAAGTGTTTAAAATTAAGAAGGGAATGAGTACAGTGGGGCGGCATGGTGGCGCAGTGGGTAGCGCTGCTGCCTCGCAGTTGGGAGATCTGGGGACCTGGGTTCGATTCCCGGGTCCTCCCTGCGTGGAGTTTGCATGTTCTCCCCGTGTCTGTGTGGGTTTCCTCCGGGCGCTCTGGTTTCCTCCCACATTCCAAAGACATGCAGGTTAGGTGGATTGGCATTTCTAAATTGGCCCTAGTGTGTGCTTGGTGTGTGGGTGTGTTTGTGTGTGTCCTGCGGTGGGTTGGCACCCTGCCCAGGATTGTTTCCTGCCTTGTGCCCTGTGTTGGCTGGGATTGGCTCCAGCGGACCCCCGTGACCCTGTGTTCGGATTCAGCGGGTTGGAAAATGGATGGATGGATGAGTACAGTGGATTGAGACTGTTATTTTAAAATGAGTTCATCAAGAGCACAAGGACTCAGATGGAAACTTGTGAAGGGTAAATATCAACATAAATATTGTGAATTTCCCCTTGGGATCTATCTATCTATCTATCTATCTATCACACAAATATTAGGAGGTTTTTCTTTACACAGAAAACCACAGACACTTGGAATAAGTGACCAAGTAGTGTGGTTGACAATAGGACTTTAGGGACTTTCAGAACTCGACTTGATGTTTTTTAGAATTAAGTAGACAGGACTGGCGAGCTTTGTTGGGCTGAATGGCCTGTTTTCATCTAGATTTTTCTAATGCTCTAATGTTCTAACACAGTGTTTCCCAAACTCGGTCCTGGGGACCCCCTGTGGCTGTAGGTTTTTGTTCCAACCGGATTCCTAATCAGTGACAACACCTGATAGCACTGATCTCATTTAATTAGCTGGTATTTTTTTTTCTTTTATTCGACATTAAGAAAAGCACAGCAGCATGATTTTTACTTCTATAAGACATTTAGAAATATTTCTGCTTTTGCTATAGATTTAAATGCTTAACTCTCTTATATTGGTTTCATTATACTTTGCTCTTTCTCTGTGCAGTTTTTCCCCCTTCGTTGTATCTTAATAATGACAACCAGCAGAGCAGACACCCAGGCAAACAACACACTGAATAATCAAAGGCCACAACTACTTAAGAGTCAAACCCACTAATTAGTAAATAATGGATTAATTAAACAATTAGAACACCATGAAAAGTAGAATGAAAATCAAGATGAAAATACTGTTAAAAAGAAAAAAAATACATTATTCCTATATAACTGCTTGGTACATTTAAATTTTTTTTTTTTTAGCAAACTTAGTTTTCTACTTTCTATATTGTTCCCTAAACACAGAACTTGGGAAATAACACATCACTTAATTAGCCCAGGAGTCCAATTAAAAACAGAAGCTGGTTGGAACAAAAACCTGCAGCCACAGTGGGTCCCCAGGACCGAGTTTGGGAAACACTGTTCTAACATAGTAATATAACAGTAATTATAGTGTTAGTGAACCAAAATAACGAACATAGGAGCTCTAGGTGGTTTCCATATATCTCCCGGACTTTGCTGCTGATAAAAGACATTTTCAGTAGAAAGTAGTAAGGTGTGAAAGCTCAGGGCATGCCTAGCCATCCTAACCCCGATACAGACAGACTGGAGACAGGTTTTGCACACAACACACGGTTTATTTACAATTGGGGACTGTTTCACCCTGCTCCCCACAGCACAGTAACTAAAGTACACAGCCCAACACAGTCCTTTTTGCGCCAGTCCTTAAGGACTGACCCACTTACGGCTTTACAGTCAAATTGCTTAGCTGCATGTCATTAGGCTATTTGACAAATTTAGACAGTGTTTGAGCATTTATGGGTGTGGGTGTGTTTGCATATGTGTGTGTGTGTGTGTGTGTAGGTTTGTCCTGCCATGAAAACACATTCTGGTCACAGCTGGTTCCTGCAGTGTGCATGTTTGCTAACAGGACAGTTTACTTCATTTTAGTTTAGTCAAAACTGTGAAAAATGCAAAAATAAAATGAAGTGGTTACTTACATTCAACCTCATCCACAACGATAAAGACAAAATCAATTGAAAATAAGTTAGAAATGACTACACACTCAGGCGTGTTTGGAAACTTACTTAAATGCTTTGAAAGTTGAAGCATTTTTAATTTTTATTTAATTGATGAAGTACAGAGTTCTGCAGTGGGCTGGCACCCTTCCCAGGGTTTGTTTCCTACCTTGCCCCCTGTGTTTGCTAGGATTGGCTCCAGCAGACCCCCGTGACCCTGTAGTTAGGATATAACAGGTTGGATAATGGATGGATGGAGTACAGAGTTATCACTTTCTTTTAACAAAATGCCCAGGATTGGTTCCTGCCTTGTGCCTTGTGTTGGCTGGGATTGGCTCCAGCAGACCCCCGTGACCCTGTGTTCGGATTCAGCAGGTTGGAAAATGGATGGATGGATATTTTTGAAGCAATGAGTTCAATTCAAAAATATCCAGCCATAAACAATGCAGTTGCATGTATTAGTCAGTCAGTCAGTCAATCATTTTCCAACCCGCTACATCCTAACACAGGGTCCCGGGGGTCTGCTGGAGCCAATCCCAGCCAGCACAGGGAGCAAGGCAAGAACAAATCCCAGGCAGGGTGCCAGCCCACCATAGGGCACACACTTGGGACAATTTAGGGTCGCCAATACACCTAACCTGCATGTCTTTGGACCATGGGAGGAAACCCACGCAGACATTGGGAGAACATGCAAACTCCACGCAGGGTGGACCCGGGAAGCGAACCCAGCTCTCCTTACTGCAAGGCAGCAGCGCTACCCACTGCGCCACCGTGCTGCCCTATTAGCAAGTCACGCAACCTATATGCTTTTTTAATACCATTTTAAATGATCATTTCATTAAAAAAAGAAACAAACAGGCATGTAGTGGCTGAATTAACTTTCATAAACACCAGAATGCAACTCAGGTGAGAAAAAAATTGTATCGTTTGATACACAATTGTGGCTGTTGTTGGTCAATCCCATAGGAATGTAAAAACAAAAGAGAGATCTCCTTAGTTTCTTTTTGGCTTCTCTTAGACAACAATGAGACCAGAAAGAAATAAAATGGAGACATTTTCTTATGTCTCCTGCTTCTCAGATTTTTCTCCAAGAAAGAAAAATACCCCGGTAGTCACAAACGGTCAGTGGTAGCACTGCTGCTTTGCAGTAAGGAGGTTGTGGGTTCGCTTCCCGGGTCCTTCTTGTGTGAAGGGTGCTTTGTGTAGTGAGAAAAGCGCTATATAAATATAAATTCCCACTTAGATGATCTGTTCAAAACTTTTTTAAAACCTGGCAGGACCTAATTAATAACATTTTAGAATAAGCATTTATATTGGGGGAAAAGACTCCTTTCTCTCTTTACTACTCTTAACGGTTTTGCTCTGGTTGTTGGCCTTCCTCTCTTTCTCATGGGTGTCGTTTGACTTGATTGTATGGAATGTTATATATTTTTAATAAATTCATTAAATAAAATTAAAACAAAAGAGATCTGTTTTCACTTTGCCATTAAAGAGCCTTTTTCTATTTGTCAGTGTAAAAAAAAATTAAGTCCATTGTGATTCAATGTTATATAACAATAAATTGTGAAATCTTAAATCTACTTAAATTTCTTCTTTCATGATGTTTGACTTTTTTATTTCATGTAATAGTTGTCTTCTGTTTACAATGCTAACTATAATTATTTGTATGCCTCTTTGGTAACAGCATGTAAGTAAATGATATCAGTGAAGACATGGTTGACGTCTGTACTTTGGTTCTGGCTGAAGGACACATCAGAAGGCAGAGTATCCCAGCAGGCGCCAGTCTATCACTGGTTATCTCTCAGCTGTGCATACAGTACACAACAGTTCCATTTTCTTGTATCACATTACCAGGCATTGCTCTGTTTTCCGTAAACACTGCTGTTGCGTCTGACCCGAGGCATATCTCAGGGTAAGGGCCTATTAGCCTTCTCTGCCTTGAACTGATCTCACAAGTGTAACTGGGTGGACTACTGTTATATTTGCACCCATCGTTTAGTTCATTTGACCAAAACAATGGAATTATTAATATTTGTTAGTATCATAATACATCTGCTTGTATTATATGAAGTGACCACCTTAAAAAGGTTCCTAAATCACATATAAAATAAACTGAAAGATGTGACCGGGAAGCCAAAGAAAAGTTGGGGTACCACCCTAGCAGCTCCGTTTAATAGCAAATTAAAAAGATAGCCGATAAATAGCTCAAACAAAAAGTCATAAAACTACAAAATTACTTGCAGTGGCACAGTTGTAGCGCTGCTGCTTTGCAGTAAGGAAGTTGGGGATTTTCTTCCCGGGATCTTCCTGTGTGGAGAGTGCTAACCCCAACCCTAACCCTAACCCTAACCTTAATTTTAGTGAGAAAAGTGCTATATAAATATAAAGAATTATTATTATTATTATTATTATTATAGAGGTTAGCACTAAGAGCTCTGTCCTCTGGAATAGTTCGCTTGGCATTAAATGTCACTTTCTGGCTTTATACTCTGGGAATTGGAAGTGGCGGGGTTTCTCATGCAGTGGGTGGGATCAGTCATCCATCTTGAATGCTTTATCTTGGCTGCAGAGAAGGACGGAGAAGACAAGGTTGGCATCAGTGCCCCACCTCTTGTTCCGGGGTAGTATTGCATACTTTTTCAGAGCTAGGTATGGTGATCCCCATACGTGCACATGTGAGAACACCCTTACCCAATAAAATAAGAAAGAAGATGATCACATCACCAATGTAATATCAAAGCAGAAAACTGCTCCAGAACCTGTTTTATTTTGAAAATTTATAAAAGCCCCCCAAACACCAAAATGTTCACTGTTTTGTACCATAGCATAACAGACTCAAACCTGCTTAGTCCAATTCAGGATAATGCTGGACAAGAGCAATTCTGGCAGCACTCGAGACAAGGCAGGAAACAGCCCTGGACATGCTGCCAGTCCATTACATGGCCTACCCATCCACAAATACCTGGGGCCTTTCAACAGTTGGTAACCAACCCAAAAAGAGGTGTAGGAGGTAAAACCCACACTAATACAGTCTGGATAACTGGATATTTGCTGAAGCCCAATTTCTAACATGCCATGTTTTCCAGGTAGAGAGAAACCAGATGAACACATACTTGAATAGATTTCTCTGCAAGTAACCTGGTGATTTGGTCGTGTAAACTCTTACAGTTAAGGATTTTGAGTATTTTGTACTCTGTTCAGCTGCACATGAGTAATCTTTGCATCAGCAGCAGCAGCAGCTAATAGAAGTGTCTACAAGA
The DNA here is from genome assembly GCF_900747795.2 of Erpetoichthys calabaricus. NCBI lineage: Eukaryota > Metazoa > Chordata > Cladistia > Polypteriformes > Polypteridae > Erpetoichthys > Erpetoichthys calabaricus. The sequence goes on along the minus strand of NC_041396.2, from coordinate 25,094,268 downwards.
TAAATTTCCTGAGACAAATGCTCAGGCGATCGCGTCATTCCTTCTCCTGGTTAAAATAATCTGTCTCAATATTTCATAAATATCTAAATTTATGTACATGAGCTAAACACACAGTACTAAGCTCAGCAGCACAATCAGCAGTGTTAGGGGTAATATGTTAAAAGTAATGTGCATTGTGTAGTTTGATTAATTTTTAAAGTAACAAGTAATACATTACTTACTTTATTGAATCAAAATTATCTACGTGATTGTTATCACAGCACCACTGGGTGTAGGCAAGAAGAACAAGTAGTGGTATGCCAGCCCTTTGCAAGGCTCGATCACACAGCTAAGCAGAAAAGAGTGGATTCTCTACCCTTCTTTTTAATTCTATTAATTAATTAATTAATTAATTATTTACTTATTGTTCCTACTATTACTCTGTTGGCCTAGCTCTCTTTCTCATGAATGGGGGTTGATTTGATTTGAACCTAAGTTTGAAAAATTTGGCTCGCTTATATGCAATGTTATTTGATTTTAATAAATTCAATAAAATGTTAAAAGAAAGAAAGAAAGAAAGAAAGAAAGAAAGAAAGAAAGAAAGAAAGAAAGAAAGAAAGAAAGAAAGAAAGAAAAGAGTGTGCTGCAATCAGTTGAGTAACTGAAGACTGTAAATAAATTGTCAATTTAGTTTTCAGCTTTGCTGGAGATACAGTTAGGTCCATAAATATTTGGACAGAGACGAGTTTTTTCTAATTTTGGTTCTGTACATTACCACAATGAATTTTAAATGAAACAACTCAGATGAAGTTGAAGTGCAGACTTTCAGCTTTAATTCAGTGGGGTGAACAAAACGATTGCATAAAAATGTGAGGCGACTAAAGCATTTTTTTAATGCGCCACCACCACCTAATGAAAGCACCGTGATGTCCGTATATTGATGAATTAAAGGCCAGAAGTCCACATGACCATCATCATCAAGTTCTCCCATGTGAACCCTGAATACAATGAGGACTGATTGATGTTATTAATGTTAGGTAAAATGCCTAGAGGGGGCTGGTTGATCTTGTGGCCTGGAACCCCTGCAGATGTTTTTTTTTTCTCCAGCCGTCTGGAGTTTTTTTTTTGTTTTTTCTTTCCTTCCTGGCCATTGGACCTTACTTTTATTCTATGTTAATTAGTGTTCCCTTATTTTAATTCTTATTTATTTTGTCTTTTTTTTTCTTTCTTCATCCTGTAAAGCACTGTGAGCTGCATCATTTGTATGAAAATGTGCTATAGAAATAAATGTTGTTGTTTAAGAGAAGAGCAGCCGTGTGTGATAGCTCAGCACTTCCTATGTAGCAACCTTTCACCCTACCTGGGGGCGTGGTTTCCTATCAAAAGACCAAATCACAGTAAACTTTTTGGACAATGTGATTAGTTTTGTTACGATTTACTTCCAAATTTTTGTAAGAATTCATACAAATGAAGAGAAAATATACCCTTATCTCAAGATAAAAATGCCAGGAATATGCCGTAAAATTAATATTTCTACATCCTTTTTGTTGTCACAAACATGCATCAGAAAAGATAGATAGATAGATAGATAGATAGATAGATAGATAGATAGATAGATAGATAGATAGATAGATAGATAGATAGATAGATAGATAGATAGATAGATAGATAGATACTTTATTAATCCCAAGGGGAAATTCACATTCTCCTGCAGCAGCATACTGATACATAAAACAATATTAAATTAAAGATTGATAATAATGCAGGTAAAAACAGACAATAACTTTTTATAATGTTAACGTTTACCCCCCTGGGTGGAATTGAAGAGTTGCATAGTTTGGGGTAGGAACGATCTTCTCAGTCTGTCAGTGGAGCAGGACGGTGACAGCAGTCTGTCGCTGAAGCTGCTCCTCTGTCTGGAGATGACACTGTTTAGTGGATGCAGTGGATTCTCCATGATTGATAGGAGCCTGCTCAGTGCCCGTCGCTCTGCCACGGATGTCAAACTGTCCAGCTCCATGCCTACAATAGGTGCAGAACAATACTTGAGAACTGTCTTGCCTTGACAAATGACGTATTTAGTAAGTTTTTAAGGTTTTCCTCTATGTCCTATGCCCTCATGTGCCATTGCGGGTAAGATATTTTTAAGCGATTTAATTTAGAACACAATTTTGTGTGCATAATAAATATTCACCATGTTTGTGGAAGAAATAACTTTTGACTTGAAAAATACCGACCTTATCCTTTAAGGGTGAATCACGTACTTGAGGACACCAGTGGAAATTAATATAAAAATAATATACAATACAATACAATACAATTTATTTTTATATAGCCCAAAATCACACAAGAAGTGCCGCAATGGGCTTTAACAGGCCCTGCCTCTTGACAGCCCCCCAGCCTTGACTCTCTAAGAAGACAAGAAAAAACTCCCAAAAAAAAACCTTGTAGGGAAAAATTGGAAGAAACCTTAGGAAAGGCAGTTCAAAGAGAGACCCCTTTCCAGGTAGGTTGGGCGTGCAGTGGGCGTCAAGAAGAAAGGGGGTCAATACAATACACAGAACACATCCTCAATACAGTATAAAAATAAAAATTTTACAACTATGGAGCAGAATTTAACAGTAGATGATATCACATAATATGATTTGGATTTGGTCCTGGAGACCTGAGCCATCAAGCTGCCTATCCCATCTGGCCATTCCACAGCTGAACAGCGCTGGACCAGTATAAAAAATTATGTACAATATAAAAACATCTATGAAATAAATCTCACATTACTTGTGTTGGATAATCGTCATGTCAAGTCACACACTCATAATCTCATAATGTGCAAAATACTAGATAGATAGATAGATAGATAGATAGATAGATAGATAGATAGATAGATAGATAGATAGATAGATAGATAGATAGATAGATAGATAGATAGATAGATAGACAGATAGATAGATACTTTATTAATCCCAATGGGAAATTCACAATGCACTTTTGATAAAATATTGTTAAATCAGAGCAGTGCATGCATGGAAATGTGTTCACGTGGGAAAGACAAGACTTTAAAACAATGAATTGAATAAGACTGGTGCCTGTTTAGAGCTGTTATCTGCCTCTCACCTGATGCTGCTAGGACCTCCCATGACCCTGAAACTAGATGTAGTAGGTCTGACAATGGTGCAGTAAATTTCCTGTGGTTGTGCCAATATCGTCATGTGAAAACTGAATTTAAACTACAGCAACATTCTTTGTGGGACACGTTCCCATCTAGATATTTCACCTTTGCATGATGACTCAGTTTCCACTTCCTTAGCTCTTCCTTTACACTCACATTTCAAGAAAGTTTGCACGATGAAAACATTTCCTGCATCAAATTTGGCCCAATGCATTTTTGACTGAAGTGTAAATATGCAATAATTTTGTACAGCTACGTTGATGAGAGTTTACTAAAGACAAAGAGGGCATTAGAATAAGAATCACCTTAGAAAATGTAGAGTATCTTTAAATGGTGGTGAGGGCAGCCAGTGACCAACAATTGGTGGCAGTTCCTGTAACTGCAGAAGATCTCCTGGAAAGAAATTCTCAAGGAGCAGCACATTATGAGACACATCTCGGATGTGTTATTGTCTGAGGATGTGAGTGAGTAGCAGAGGACAAGTGGATTGCTGATAAGGACTCCTATAGATTATAAAATAATGGAGGGCTCAATAAAGCAGTTTGCCCAGAAGATGACCTCTTCTTCATAAACAACTTAGGAGATGGGCAAGATGTTAACCTGAGATGACCTTTAAAAGGTATACAGGGTACAGGGGTCAAATGAATTTATAGTCAAGAAGTGAGTGTGGAGCAAAGACACAATGATAGGTAGGCTCCATACTACAGAGAGAATACAAGAGGCAAAAAGCTAACTAAAAGTAGAGGGCAAGTGGAGAAGCCACCTGTTATATTTCAACTAGGGTTCCTCCTCTGTGTGGTCTTCAGATTTCTTCCATTTTGCTTCTTCTGTTGAATATTATTTCATTTCTATGTGTCTGTTCTCTTATCTATACTAATAAAAGGCAAAGCCCTCACTGACTCACTGACTGACTGACTGACTGACTGACTCACTCATCACTAATTCTCCAACTTCCCGTGTAGGTGGAAGGCTGAAATTTGGCAGGCTCATTCCTTATAGCTTACTTACAAAAGTTAGGCAGGTTTCATTTCGAAATTCAAAGCGTAATGGTCATAACTGGAACATATTTTTTGTCCATACACTGTAATGGAGGAGGCGGAGTCACGTATCGCGTCATCACGCCTCCTACGTAATCACGTGAACTGAAAACAAGGAAGAGATTTACAGCACGAGTCACACGCGGGAACGAAGGTAAATGACGTTAATTTTTGACTGTCTTTTAATACTGTGTAAGCATACATATTAACACATGTGCAATTAAACGTGTGCATTTACGGGGTGATTTCTCAGGCTTAAAAGCTCACCTTTTATCAAACGCGGGAACAAAGGTAACTGACGTTGTTCACTGTCTTTTAATACTGTGTAACCATACATATTAACACATGTCCAATTAAACGTGTGCATTTACGCGGTGATTTCTCAGGCTTAAAAGCTCGCCTTTTACTAAAAAGGTAAATGCAAAACTATTTTCAATCATTCTATGATCTGCTTCTCACAACTGAAGGCACCGTGGCTGATGTTACGTCACTTGTTGTCCGACCATAAGCTTTACCTGGTAGGTAGCCGGACACTCACTTCACTCCCTTTCGGGAATCGAACCTCTCAGGTTTTCTTTTGTTCTTAATTAAAATTTAAAACCAATACTTCACCGCTGCTAAGCCCCTCTAGCGCTGACGTCTGAGGTTCGATTACCGTAAGCAACTGCAGTGAGTGTGTAATTACATTCACGGCATTCGTAGTCTGATTCACAATCTGATTGTATGGGTGCTTACTTCCAGGTAACGCTTACACTTGGCCACAAAGTCATCTCGAAGTGATCACTCGAGTAAAGGCAGCTTCACAAAAAAACTGATCCTTAACAAACTGTTATTAGTATATTTTCCCTCAATTTAAAACGTTTTATTTTCTTCTTAATAAAAATTTAAAAGCGGTACTTCGCCGGTGCGAAGCACGTGGATTTCACCGACTGACACATACAGACATATTCATGAGTGCAGGTACTTCAGAAAGAAAGCACCGTGTAAACCTAAAGTTTAAATTAACTTCATAGACCTACAAAAGGTTGCCATTCATTTGAGGCAAGATTGCTTTTCTTCTGTACAACTATACGTTGCATTCTCAAAAGAGTGTGCTTGCACGGCTTCGGATATAGATATATATATATATGTATGTCTATATATAAATATGTAAGCTTATAAGTACTGCCTTACTTCTCTTTAAGAAAGGAAGATGTAATGATACTTGATTTAAACGATTCCATGTCTTCCTGGGTTTGCGTAGCTTATTGTCTAAAAAGGAGAAACCCTCATTTATAAAACTTTGCTGCAGATGACTTAGCTTATTGTCAATATCTTTACACGTTTTTTTAACACTTATTGACTGAAACGTGCTTTCACGAAAAAAGTTACGGCTTTGCTACAGGATACACCCTCCACAAGTTAAGCAAGTAAAAATAAAATATATATTTCTGTTTTATTTAAACCTTTTAAGTTCGTATGCATAGCCCCATTTGGCTGTTTAATTTTTTTTTTTCTTTCTTCAGTAATATTTTATCTCCTTAAAGAAAAAGAACATATCCATTTTACTTTTTTTCTATCTCTGTAGTAATATTTTAGTGTAAAACAATAACCAGTATTTAAAGTTTTTATGTTACTTTATACATTTATTTTACACAATGTTGAAAAATTAATAAAAAAGCTACATATTTGGCAGCTGCTGCTTTCATTTTCAATAAAATGAAAAAAGCTCTCCAAGAGAAAACGTCAATAAAGAAGAAACAGTTTGCACTATCTAAAAATCAGAAACCCTCATTTATAAAAGTTTGCTGCAGATGACTTAACTGAAAATAAATGAATAGTTCCTATGTGTATAATACATATTTATCTATTTTACTTATGCCTTTATTCCACCAACTTACAACATCTGAGGTACAATTTGTTACATTACTTTTGTTTTTTGCACAACATGCAGGTGAAGTGACTTCCTCAGGGTCACACAGTGGTGTCAGTACCACGATTTGAACTGACAAGCTCCAGGTTTGCTGAAATATTACTGAAGAAAGAAAAAAAACGAAAACGGGCAAATGGGGGCTATGCATACAAATTGTCCATCCGTCCATTATCCAACCTGCTATATCCTAAATACAGGAGCCACTAAGTACATATGTATATATACAGTATATATATATATATATATATATATATATATATATATATATATAATATATATATGTATATATATATTATATATATGTATATATATATATATATATATATATATATACAGTTTATATATATATATATATATATATATATACAGTTTATATATATATATATATATATATATGTGAATGTATGTATGTATATATATATATATATGTATATATGTAGATATGTGTATATGTAGATATGTATATAAGTATATATGTTTATGTATATATATGTTTACATAACCTCTTTAACACACTACTTCTCCGCTGCGAAGCGCGGGTATTTTGCTAGTATTCTATATGTCTTGTGGGAGGTTCTCCAAGAGGTGGGGCCATCCAGCCTGTCAACCTATAAATGATGAGGGAAACCCAGAATCCCTTGCATTTATGGTGATGATGAGTTTGTGAGATTTTGACTATTGATTACTTATTTTGGATTTTCCGGATTTTGACCTCTTGCTCTGATTTTAACCTCTCTTTCATTTTCTGTGTTGGGACATTTTTTATTTGTCCTCAGGGGGCTCTACAGAAGCTCATTAAATAAATAAAAGCATAAATAGATAGATAAATACAGGATTATTCAAAATGAAAGAGCAGATTTTTAAAATTTATTTCAAACAAACTGTGTAAGACAGAAACACATTCTGCACATCGCTGGATAGAGGAAAGTTCAAAGTTAAAAAGCCCGCCTAAAGATACCAGTGAATTCCACCGAGCGCTGTTTCTCGTTATAGTAAAATGGCAACAATACCACAAGAGAAATCATTTTGCGTTCTGCAATTTGTGAAGTGTGAGTCCAATTCAAGGGCAACGTGAATTCATCGACAGTTTCAACAAACAGCCGCCTCGTCATAAGCAAATTTACGAGTGGCATAAAAATTTGTAGAAGAAGGGTTGCATATACAAACGTAAAAACACTGGTCATTCACACACGTCAGATGAAAATGTCGAGCGTATTCAAAGTGTGTGTTCAAACAGAGCCCTAGGAAATTCACATCACGGGCAAGCATTGAACTTGGAATTCCTCAAATAACAGTATGGCGTGTTCTTAGACAGCGTCTGCATATGAAGCCTGACAAGTTGCAATTAGTGGAGGCATTGCATCCTGATGACCATGAAAAAATGAGTGTTTGTTCCACCTGTGCCCACTAATCTTCAAGATCTACGACATCAAATTGAGGAAGCTGTGAATTCAGTAACTAGGGACTAGTTGACTCGTATGTGGCAAGATATGGTCTACCATTTTGATGTTTGTCGCGCTACACATGGTGCTCAAGTTGCGTGCATGGAACCTCAAGGACCATAGGACCAAACTTTGAACTTTCCTCTATCCAGTGATGTGCGGAATGTCTTTCATTTTGAATAGCCCTGTATATATACACAAATATACTGTAGTCTGAGCACACACCAAAAAGAATAATAAGAATGAAAATTACAAAAAAAGTAAACTCATGACTCAGACATCCAATCACAGTGAGGCATTATGCAGGCTGATGGTATAAAAGAGCCCCCGTAGCGTTTCTTGACACACTTCTGCTGCATAATTTGTTGGCTGAATAGCCTATTCTCGTCTAGAATATTCTAATGTTCTAATATTAGTGTAAAGGAATCCATGTAGCGTTTCTGGACACACTTCTCCTAAATAATTTGTTAGCTGAAAGTCCTCAGTGTTGGTGTGTCATGGAGTGGATGTGCAGTGTTGTTCATAATGACATTCAGTTTTGTTTTGATTCTCTCCTTTGCTACGACCTCCAAGGGGGTCCAGAGACAGTCTGAGCCATTACTGAGCCTGCCCTTTAAATTAGTTTCTTGATTTGGTGGGCCTTCTCTTGAAGTGATGTTCCCAGCCTAGCAAACCATAACGTAGAAAATCACACCGGCCATCACTGAGCTGTAGAAGGTGTGAAGGATGTCACCTCCCACATTAAAGAAATGCAGTCAACTAAGGAATATGAGCCTCCTGGATGTTATGAGATCAATCCAACCTGTCATTAATGTGCACCCTGAAGTACTTGTAGAAATGGACCACCTTTGTATCCTCTCACCTACAGTGCATCCGGAAAGTATTCACAGCGCATCACTTTTTCCACATTTTGTTATGTAACAGCCTTATTCCAAAATGGATTAAATTCATTTTGTTTCCTCAGAATTCTACACACAACACCCCATAATGACAAAGTGAAAAAAGTTTACTTGAGGTTTTTGCAAATTTATTAAAATTGAGAAAGCACATGTACATAAGTATTCACAGCCTTTGCTCAATACTTTGGCAGCAATTACAGCCTCAAGTCTTGTTGAATATGATGCCACAAGCTGGCACACCTATCCTTGGCCAGTTTCACCCATTCCTCTTTGCAGCACCTCTCAAGCTCCATCAGGTTGGATGGAAGCGTCAGCGCACAGCCATTTTAAGATCTCTCCAGAGATGTTCAATCGAATTCAAGTCTGGGCTCTGGCTGGGCCACTCAAGGACATTCACAGAGTTGTCCTGAAGCCACTCATTTGATATCTTGGCTGTGTGCTTAGGGTCATTGTCCTGCTGAAAGATGAACCATCACTCCAGTCTGAGGTCAAGAGCGCTCTGGAGCAGGTTTTCATCCAGGATGTCTCTGTACATTGCTGCAGTCATCTTTCCCTTTATCCTGACTAGTCTCCCAGTTCCTGCCGCTGAAAAACATCCCCACAGCATGATGCTGCCACCACCATGCTTCACTGTAGGGATGGTATTGGCCTGGTGATGAGCGGTGCCTGGTTTCCTCCAAACGTGACTCCTGGCATTCACACCAAAGTGTTCAATCTTTGTCTCATCAGACCAAAGAATTTTCTTTCTCATGGTCTGAGCGTCCTTCAGGTGCCTTTTGGCAAACTCCAGGCGGGCTGCCATATGCCTTTTATTAAGGAGTGGCTTCCATCTGGCCACTCTACCATAGAGGCCTGATTGGTGGATTGCTGCAGAGATGGTTTGTCCTTCTGGGAAGGTTCTCTTCTCTCCACAGAGGACCTCTGGAGCTCTGACAGAGTGACCATCGGGTTCTTGGTCACCCTCCCTGACTAAGGCCCTTCTTCCCCAATCGTTCAGTTTAGATGCCGGCCAGCTCTAGGAAGAGTCCTGGTGGGTTTCGTGAATTTCTTCCACTTACGGATGATGGAGGGCCACTGTGCTCATTGGGGACCTTCAAAGCAGAAGAAATTTTTCTGTAACCTTCCCAGATTTGTGCCTCGAGACAATCCTGTCTCGGAGGTCTACAGACAATTCCTTTGACTTCATGCTTGGTTTGTGCTCTGACATGAACTGTCAACTGTGGGACCTTATATAGATAGGTGTGTGCCTTTCCAAATCATGTCCAATCAACTGCATTTACCACAGGTGGACTCCAATGAAGCTGCAGAAACATCTCAAGGATGATCAGGAGAAACAGGATGCACCTGAGCTCAATTTTGAGCTTCATGGCAAAGGCTGTGAATACTTTTGTACATGTGCTTTCTCAATTTTTTTATTTTTAATAAGTTTGCAAAAACCTCAAGTAAACATTTTTCATGTTATCATTATGGGGTGTTGTGTGTAGAATTCTGAGGAAAAAAATTAATTTAATCCATTTTGGAATAAGGCTGTAACATAACAAAATGTGGAAAAAGTGATGCGCTGTGAATACTTTCCGGATGCACTGTATATAGTGACCAGACACAGATGCTGTTTAGTGCAACTTAAGTGAATAACCAGTTTCTTTGTTTTGCTGATGTAAAGCTGCAGACAATTCTTTTTGCACCAAGTAACAAAGTTCTTCACCTGACTCATATACTCTGTTTCATCCTCCTCATCAATACACCCCATAAGTGTAGAATCACCTGAGGATTTCTGCAAGTGATATGACCTGCTATTATATTTATACTTGGAATGAAGAGGAAAGGAGACAGGTCTGCTCCTTGCATGCAAGCATTGGAGGACAAAAACTAGCAAAACTGTAGTGACTGGTAAATTATTTGCCATGTATACAGCATTCAGACTGCACCAAACCTGATGTAGATACATACATTTACATAATTTAGCAGACGCTCTTATCCAGAGCGACTTACAACAGTGTTTGTTAGTTTTTTTTTTCGCATATCCCTTGGGGTCAGAGCGCAGGGTCAGCCATTGTACAGCGCCCCCTGGAGCAATTACAGGTTAAGGGCCTTGCTCAAGGGCCCAGCAGAGTAGGATCTCTTTTTTGGCACTGACGGGGATTCGAACCAGCAACCTTCGGGATACCAGCGCAGATCCTTAGCCTCATAGCCACCACTCCGCCCGCATACAAGTGAGCAACACAACAAACGCCTTGGAGAGCTACTCCTCTGTGTCCACTATGTTGGAAAATGATTTTCTTCCATGCATGATGACCAATCAGGGAGTGAGACATTGCAAAGAGCAGGGACCAATCAGGGAAGGGCTACGTAATAAGCACAAGCAAATCAGATTGCGATTGTAGTGTCAAGCTGGCATTTTAGGAACTGTAAGCTCTGGGGAGCATTTGCAAAGTCCCTGCTTTTTAGGGTTAAAAACACTTGAATTGTCAATAATGGAGACTAATGTTTCCATTTTAAACAAAAATGTAGTAGCATGGATGAATCCTTAGGCACAAGTATCTTATTATCAATATGGAATGAGGATAACTGAATGAAGAAGTGCACAAGGACGAAGTGTAGAGGTGAGGCACAGAGGGCGGCTCAAGAAGATGTGTTTGGAAGTGATGGTTGATGAAATAAGTAGCATGGATCCCAAAGGATGCCTATGAGTGTGAAAAGTAGAGGAAAATGGTAAGCACAGATAAACCTGCAAAAATAGCTGTTAAACCAGTGACACCATCTCTCTACTACATAATAAAACACTAAGGAAACACATAGGAACCTAACCAAGGACTTTGTTAAATGGTGCGACTCAAACCGCCTACAACTGAACACCAGCAAAATCAAGGAGCTGGTGGTGGATTTTAGGAGGCCCAGGCCCCTCATGGACCCCGTGATCATCAGAGGTGACTGTGTGCAGAGGGTGCAGACCTGTAAATACCTGGGAGTGCAGCTGGATGATAAATTGGACTGGACTGCCAATACTGATGCTCTGTGCAAGAGAGGACAGAGCCGACTATACAATACAATACAATACAATTTATTTTTGTATCGCCCAAAATCACACAAGAAGTGCCGCAATGGTCTTTAACAGGCCCTGCCTTTTGACATCCCCCCAGCCTTGACTCTCTAAGAAGACAAGGAAAAAACTCCCAAAAAAAAAAACCTGTAGGGAAAAATGGAAGAAACCCTGGGAAAGGCAGTTCAAAGAGAGACCCCTTTTCCAGGTAGGTTGGGCATGCAGTTGGTGTCAAAAGAAGGGGGTCAATACAATACAATACACAGAACAGAACAAATCCTCAAAACAGTATAAAAATAAAAAAATTTAGAAGTACGGAGCAGAATTTAACAGTAGATGATATCACATAAGAAGATTTGGATATTTTTAGAGTCCTGGAGACCTCATCCCCCATTTGGCCATTCCATGGCTGAAACAGCTCTGTGCCAGCCAATCCGATGAAAGGACCCCTCCTTCCCACGATTCCTGCGATCCTCCATCAGGGATGACTTTACCTTAGGCAGGCAAAACAACTTGACAGGTGGGGCCGTGGCACCAAGTGCCACATTTGAGTACCGAGAAGAGAAACAAAATAGGTGAGGGTTAGTATCCAATTCTAACTATCATGTTACTTATGTTTTAGTGCTAATGACTAACAACAGAGATGCAGTCTGTACAGTTAATCAGCAGCTCTAGTCAGGGTGTGCTAAACTGAAGTAGTGAGTCTTCAGCCGGGATTTAAAAGCTGAGACCGATGACTATACTTCCTTAGAAGGCTGACATCTTTCAACATCTGCAATAAGATGCTGCAGATGTTCTATTAGACAGTTGTGGCGAGCGCCCTCTTCTACGCTGTGGTGTGCTGGGGTGGCAGCGTAAAGAAGAGAGACGCCTCAGGCCTGGACAAACTGGTGAGGAAGGCAGGCTCTATTGTAGGCATGGAGCTGGACAGTTTGACATCCGTGGCAGAGCGACGGGCGCTGAGCAGGCTCCTGTCAATAATGGAGAATCCACTGCATCCACTGAACAGAATCATCTCCAGACAGAGGAGCAGCTTCAGCGACAGACTGCTGTCACCGTCCTGCTCCACTGACAGACTGAGGAGATCGTTCCTCCCCCACACTATGCGACTCTTCAATTCCACCTGGGGGGGTAAAAGTTAACATTATACAAAGTTATTGTATGTCCTGTATTGTTATCAATCTTTAATTTAATATTGTTTTTGTATCAGTATGCTGCTGCTGGAGTATGTGAATTTCCCCTTGGGATTAATAAAGTATCTATCTATCTATCTATCTATCTATCTATCTATCTATCTATCTATCTATCTATCTATCTATCTATCTATCTATCTATCTATCTATCTATCTATCTATCTATCTATCTATCTATCTATCTAAGGTCTGTGTGTATGTGTCCAATCCCTTAGTTCAGTATGATTGGTCAGTTTGGCTTTGGTGATGTGATCGAAAGAGGAAATGCAAGTGTGAGACACACGAGAAGGAGAAAACGCGAAGTGGGCACACTGGGTATAGTCATCTCCAAGGGCAGAAATTATAAAACCAGACAGAAGATGAGAAAGACAAAATAGTGACAGAGTTTGAAAAGCAGGCTTTACGAGAACGCACTCGAGAGAGAGGACAACCAGTCATGAGAGGTTCAGACACATGTGAATATCGAGGAAAGGCGCTCAATAGCAAATATTTTTTTGATTATTCTATAACTTGTCTTCAACGGATAGTATGGCTATTATTTTTGAAAATTATCTCTGGGCAATAATTTTCCCGTTTTTATTCTATTCTTTACATAGATGACTTTGCAGGAATCTTTTTTTTAAAAAATGTGCATATAAATTTAGGAATTTTCCCTTGGGATTAATAAAGTATCTATCTATCTATCCATCCATCCATTTTCCAACCCGCTGAATCCGAACACAGGGTCACAGGGGTCTGCTGGAGCCAATCCCAGCCAACACAGGGCACAAGGCAGGAACCAATCCCGGGCAGGGTGCCAACCCACCGCAGGACACACACAAACACACCCACACACCAAGCACACACTAGGGCCAATTTAGAATCGCCAATCCACCTAACTTGCATGTCTTTGGACTGTGGGAGGAAACCGGAGTACCCGGAGGAAACCCACGCAGACACGGGGAGAACATGCAAACTCCATGCCGGGAGGACCCAGGAAGTGAATCCAGGTCCCCAGATCTCCCAACTGCGAGGCAGCAGCGCTACCCACTGCGCCACCGTGCCGTCGCCATCTATCTATCTATCTATCTATAAATTAAATAAATATATTTTTACCATTAGCTGGAAAAGTTTAGTTTTGAATACACAACTGGAGGTTTAAAAACATGAAAGGACTCCTTATGAGAATGGCCTAGGAGTCATGAGGTGCTTTCCCACCACAGGAGCTTTTATCAGGAACCAGGGACTTTTTAGAAACTCAAGAAACTTTAGCATCCTTACCACAGGAACTCTGGTTCTTGGTACTTTTTTTAGCTACATCTCCAGGGTATATAACTTTCACTCAAGCATTAAATATCACGGATGGCGTTTAGGTGATGAATTGTTCTGATTGGTTGACCACAAGCACTGGCGTTATCTCACAAATCTGTTAGCAGTTTGGACTTTGGAGACTTATCGATGAAGATGGATGCCACACTTCACATTGCATCATTCTTCACAGCCTCCTTGCTGGTGCACTGCACAATGTGTCGCACTGAATCAGTAATCTCCCCTGATCGCTCCACACTTGGCACTGCAATACTCTTCATAGACGCTTTCTTGGTGCACCGCGCCATGCATTACATCAAAGTAGTAATCTTCCCAGTGAAGGCACAATCATTTCAAAGAAATAAGGCGGGGAGAGGGTCCGCCATGAACTCCCAAATGCACCACATCACTCTTCTTTACATGTCACATGTTATGTGGGTTGTGTAGTTGGAATGAAAAACACATGAAAGAGGCCAGGGACCACAAGTCCCTAAATCGTAAGGACCTCATTGGAACTCAAGATCTCATTAGTCCCTGAAAACAAAGTTCCTGCAGTGGGAAAAAAGCCTAAAGTTGACTCATGTACTTCCAGACTGTGTTCTGAAGGTTTTAGTGGTCGCTCATGTTTATAATAAATAATAATAATAATAGGTTACATTGATTGAGCATGTTTCACAAACCCAAGGTCGCTTTACATACAGAGTAAAAAAAAAAAAGTTACACAGATGATAAAAGTTTGTAGAAGAGGAAAGTTTTCAGTTGCGATTTAAAAGTGCAGAAACAGGAGCAATCTCAGAGAGACTGAGGAAGAGAGTTCCAGAGTTGAGGGGCCATAACACTGAAGGACCTGCCTCCCAAGGTGGAGAGTCTGGTGTGTGGGACAGTAAGGAGATCACTGCTGGAGGACCTGAGAGAGCGACAAGGAGGTGTAAGGAGCTAGGAGCTGAGTGATTGGGGAGGGGGGGGGGGGGGGGGGGGGGGGGGGGGGGGGGGGGGGGGGGGGGGGGGGGGGGGGGGGGGGGGGGGGGGGGGGGGGGGGGGGGGGGGGGGGGGGGGGGGGGGGGGGGGGGGGGGGGGGGGGGGGGGGGGGGGGGGAGGTTATGTAGGGCTTTGAAGGTGAGAAGCAAAATCTTGAATTTAATCCTTGATGGAAACGGTAACCAGTGAAGCTGGGAGAGAACAGGGGAGATGTGAGCAAAACGCTTTGTATGGGTGAGGACTCTGGCTGCGGAGTTCTGAACGTACTGTAGCCTCTGTATAGATTTTGCAGGGAGGCCAATGAAGAGGGAATTACAGTAATCAATACGAGACATTATGAAACAATGAACCAGAGTTTGAGCATCAGACAAGGGACAGAAATGGACGGAGGCGGGCAATGTTACGGCGATGATAGAATTAAATTTTGGAAATGAGACCTTCACTGAAACTCGAAACATCAGATGCTGAGTAAAAACAAAAATTGGCAGCAGAACATTTTAGTGCAATTGAACTAATGCAATGTGTCAGCATCATTAAGTGATTAAACATGTTAAATTCAATAAAAGTGAATTACTCCAAATCCCTACGTGATACGGTCAGCTTTTGAAATTATATGTGTGTTGAGCTTCAAGCTGTTTATAATAATAAAAAAAAAACAAAAGTTACCCAGTATTATTTATCTGATATTGCACTCTTACTCTATTAACCATATAAAGTGTCTTATGATATACCGTAATGCTCTTTAAGTCACTATATAAAATGCTGATTGGCTGAGGATAGCCATAAATCTGGCCTATGTTTTAGGGACTGGTTTACAAATGCTTATTTTATTCATAGCACTAAAATGTAAACCAGCACTCCATTGCTGGGCTGCATAATGGCAGCACTTTTCTGCACTGTTACTGACTTCACTGTTATGTGTTGGAGCCGCCTAGCCAATGTTTTCACTGGCAGCAGACAGACATTCCTTGAGCCAATCTCTCCCAGAACATCCATCAGCTCCTTTCTCTCCCAGGCTCTGCACTCCTGTGAGCGTATTGATAAAGGGGATGAGGCAGAGGAGAGGAGTCAGCTGGAGAAGTTTGTGTCTTGGTGCAAACAGAATTGTCTGCAACTTAACATCAGCAAAATCAAGGAGCTGCTTATTGACTTTCACCACACCGAAGAGCCTCTATGGCCAGTGTTGCAGGTGGCTGGGGTGGCGACCCAGACCACGTGGGGGCGACCGCCCTGGTACCTATGGGGACCACGGGTACAGAGCTTTGAAGCTCAACCCTGTAGGGGCCCGTGGTCACCACCAGGGGGCACCCCAATGCCTTTGGAACCCTGGACCTCAGCACTTCCGCCACACCTGGAAGTGCTGGGGGGAAGAGGATCGCGAACACCCGGAGTGTTTCCGGGTGTGCAGCCAGCACTTCCGCCACACTGGGGAGTGCCGGTGGAAGGTTGCCGGGAAGCACCTGGAGCACATCCGGGTGATTATAAAAGGGGCCGACTCCGTCTGTTCGGGGGCTTGAGTCAGGAGTGGAGAAGGACGGAGCTCGGGAGGAGAGGCAAGGAGACGGGCTGAAGAGTAAGGCATTTGAGTTGGCCTGGACTTTGGGGGACTTTGAGGGGTTTGTGGTGCACTTATAATTGTAAATAATGTATAATAAACGTGTTGTGGGTGACTTGAACTTGTCCACACCAGTCACTATTCAGGGAATAGATGTAGAGGTGATCCACTCCTACAAGTACTTGAGGGTCCACATTAATGACAGATGGCACTGGCCTCGGAACACAGAGCAATTATAAAAGAAAGGGCAGAGAAGACTGTGTTCCTTTAATGTGGGAAGTGACATCCAGAACATCTTCTCCAACTCGATGATGGCCAGTGGGATTTTCTACACTGTGGTGTACTGGGCTGGTAACATCACTTCAAGAGAGGCCCACCCAATCAACAAGCTAATTAAAATGCAAGCTAAGTTATTGGACACACTCTGAACCCAGTGGTCCACTTCTACAAGTACTTCATGGTCCACATTTTAATGACAGGTTGGACTGATCTTGTAACATACAGCAGGCTCTTTTTCCTTAGCTGGCTGAATGTCTTTAATGTTGGAAGTGGCATCCTTTACACCTTCTACAGCTCTGTGATGGCCAGTGTGATTTTCTACGCTATAGTTTACTGGGCTGGGAACATCACTTCAAGAGAAGGCCCACCAAATCAAGAAACTAATTTAAAGGGCAGGCTCAGTTATGGGACTGTCTGTGGACCCCTTTGGAGGTCATAGCAAAGGAGAGAATGAAAACAAAACTGAATGTCATTATGAACAACACTGCACATCCACTCCATGACACACCAACACTGAGGACTTTCAGCTAACAAATTATTCAGGAGAAGTGTGTCCAGAATCGCTATGTGGATTCCTTTACACTAACATTAGAACATTAGAATATTAGAACACTCTAGACGAGAACAGGCCATTCAGCCGAACAAAGCAATATGCCCGCTGTGACACCCGGCTGGGGTTCCTACCCGGCCTGGACGCCCGGGGAGACAGGAGGAGGGCTCATGCCTCCTCCAGACCACGAGGGGGCGACCGCCCTGGTTGTATTGGGGGCGACGAGTACAGGGCTTAGAAGCTCAACCCGGTAGGGGCCCGTGGTCACCACCAGGGGGCGTCCCCGTGCCTGATGAACCCTTCCTGGTGTGGCGGAAGTGCTGGGGGGGAAGAAGAGAGGGAACACCCGGAGTGCTTCCAGGGAGACAGCCGGCATTTCCGCCACATTGGGGCGTGTCGGGTGGAAGATTGCCGGTGCACACCTGGAGCACATCCGGGTATGGATAAAAGGGGCCGCCTCCCTTCATTCGAGGCTGGAGTTGGGTGGAAGCAGGACAAGGTCAAAGAGAAGGAGGCAGTCCGAAGAAGGCAAAGTGTGGTTGGCCTGGACTTTGGGGAAGATTGGGGTTTGTGGAGCACTTGAAGACTTTGTAAATAATAGTTGTGTAAATAAACGTGTGGTGGTGATTAAAACATGTCTGCCTGTCTATGTCCGGGGCTAGTTCCACACCTCATAATACTATGGCAGAAGTTTTCTTTCTTTTTAATTTCCTTGCTTTTTAATCATCTGTTGATGTGTGTGTGCGTATTTGTTTCTGTGCATTTATTTAGAGAAGCTTCTGTATAAGACTAAATTTTCTCTGGGAACAACTAAAGTTTTATCTATTGCACTCCATGCCCCAGTGAGCAACAGGTAAATCAAAGTCACCCCTGAACAGTAGCTATTTGCATTTTTCACCTACCAGAATTACAAAGTATTTTAAAAAGAAATAGAATAGGCACGCCTGTCCTCCCTGTACACTAGTCACGTCACCATGCTAACAAGAATAAATGAATGGCCATGAGAACACAAGGAAACAAGGAAATTAACATCCTGTTACCTTTAATGGTCGTTACGGTAAGGTGAACAGGACCCAGAGTCAAGAGGGAAAAAGAAGGCTCCAAACCACAATACTTACGGATTTTAATCAGCAACATGTTAGGATGTGTAACAAAGCCTAAGAAAACCAAATCAGATTACATCCTGGCACTTTCTCGCTTGAATCAGTCAGACAGTAGAGCATTATTAAGACTAATGCATAGTTCGCATGCTATTGAACGGATGGGAAATACTTATTTCCTAATTAGAAATTACATGTAATTACCATTCAAATTGGGGGGGGGGGGGGGGGGGGGGGGGGGGGGGGGGGGGGGAGGGGGGGGGGGGGGGGGGGGGGGGGGGGGGGGGGGGGGGGGTAGGTGGCATGGTGGCACTGCTGCCTCACAGTTAGGAGATCAGGGCTTGCGTCCTGCTGTCCTCCCTGCATGGAGCTTTCTTGTTCTCCTTGTGTCTGTTTGATTTCCTCCCACTCTCTAAAGAAATGCAGGTTAGGTGAATTGGAGACGTTTATATTGTCCCCGTTGTGTGGTTGTGTGGTTGTGTGTTTGCTCAGCAATGGACTGGCGCCCTGTCCAGGTTTTGTTCCTGCTTTGCGCCCAGTGCTAGCTGGGATTCCCTCCAGCACCTCACACGACCCTAGTTTGGATTAAGCAGGTTTGAAAACGACGTGACGTGACCATTCAACGTGGAAGCTCTGCTTTGGAGAACAAAAAAAAAAGCGAGGAAAACAAAACCAAACTTTTTTTTTTTTTTTTAAATGTCGGAAAAAAACACAACAATTCGCCGGGGTCTGAACGAGACAGTGTATTCTTTATGAAAGGGATCAGGAGATTGGAACACATCTGGAGTTCATGTTAGGGTTGTTACCAAAGAATACAAGCCAAAACAAAGAAGTAAAGAAGTAAAGGAATTTGAATACTGGGAAGTCTATTAGTAAGAATTAGATTCCTGCACTAATATTGTTTTAATCAAGCACTGGAATAAGAAAAGTATGTGAGTGTCACTCTTTATAGAGTCTATCCTGTGACGACACGCATTGTGCGTTCCGGGTGTTTCTGGGATGAACAGCTGATGAAATGCACCACAAAACTGACGTCATGTACTGTATAGAATCCTTGTGCATACTTATTGGAAACCCAACCTGCAAAAGCTACCATAAATTGATTTAAAACTGATAATCATAACAGGGCAAGTCTATCTACTTTTCGAAAGTAGCCACACTTCACTGATGGATCAGAACCATAACAGGGCAACAGAGCCGGCCCTAGACAATTTCGGGCCCGAAGCAAACTGGGGGCCCGACCCCTGCAGCTAGGGGGTCCGGGGCAGAGCTCCGGCCGCCAAGCGATTTCCTGCATTCTGAGCTGCAGAAATGCGTTTTCCCGGCATCTACAACCATCACTTTTTGACGATTTCCGTTTGACACTGACAACCGTAACCGTAACACACTGACAGGAGCCAAATTTGCAGGCTGTCAGCGCAGACTGTCATACAAGGCCCTGAGTGAAGGGTGTGAGTGACGGAGGTCGGAGCGGGCCCGCATAAATGTCTTTAGTGATGATACATTAACAGATTAAGCTACATTTTATCCAGCTTTTGCTGTTTCCACCAGGCAGCACGTGGAGGTAAATAGCTAGGCCAAGGACTTTTTTTTTGCTTTTTATATTTTTTATATATTTTTTTTATTTTATGAAGATGAGATCCACATTATTTTGTTTTTACATTTTTATTCAGTTTTAAAGCTTGTTTTCATACTTTCGAGATATTCAGATTTCCATATAAAATAACTTACCAGCAGATATTGAAATCTATTTCACACAAAAGACACTTTTCGAACCTTGGCACTGGCAAGCTCATGAATAAGTTCAGAATAATCAAGAGATTCGACTATCTCTTGCTCAATTGAAATCAATGCCAGACTAATTCAGTTGTTCGTAGCTCATGGACCTTCGCAAGTAATTTTTGATAAGCTTGAGTTTTGAAAAACTCCTCTCTGCCGAAGATACCATTACAAAATGCGAAATATATTGATATGAAGGAAAGTGATGGCTTTACGAAGAGAAGGGCCCCTTTTATGCTCTGTCGAGAATGCCGTGAGGCGGAGCAGCCCTGACTGAAGCGTAAGTGGCGCCTACTGAGGACAGAGGCACAGATGAGCCGTGGAGGCGGCAACAGGCGCGCGGGCCTGAGTGAAGCGTAATGAATATTGGAGTGCCGAGTGGAGATGTCCACGTGGAGTAATTAGGTGATGGAATATGTTGCCCGTGAATTATATATATAAAAAAATTAGTAATAGAGGTTGGAGTGAAGGAGTCTGTTGCTCCATTGGGACCTCCGCAGCAGTGTCGCATCACAGGAAAAAAAAAACCTTGGGCGCAGTGGGCCCCCTCCAGCTGTGGGCCCGAAGCAGTCGCTTCGTTCGCTTCGCCCTAAGGCTGGCTCTGAGGGCAAATGTCAATAACATGGGAATCAAGAATCAGATGGCAAAACTAAAACGCTAAGCAACTTCATAGTCGTAAAAGACAGCAATGTAGTGAGAAGTCAAACAAAATGACACCTTTAATTGGCTAACTAAAAAGATTGCAATATGCAGGCTTTCAAAGCAGTTAAGGCCACTTCTTTCACCTTGAAAACTTGCATATTGTAATCTTTGTAGTTAGCCAATAAAAGGTGTCATGTTGCTTGACTTCTCGCTACATTCATAATGGCTAACACGGTACAACACCCTAGTACAAAAGACAGCAAGAAATCCTTAAGTTGAAAATCAATCAGAAACACCAACTCTCATATTTACTCTGAACAATCTCTGATGCTAAAGGATTTGCTGCTCTGGTTCATATGGTGTCATTGATGTGACTTCCAGGACCATTCTCTCTAACAAACCGGGACCATCAAAATAGGGGCACCCATAACCAAAAAAAAAATGGCGTCACTGTGGTGTTGTGGGTCCACAGCTCTCTCAGCAAAGGCCATTTTTTAAATGAATAATCACGTGCTCGTGGCGTAGCGAGGGAGCGTGGTAGTGTGGCTGAAGCAGTTTCCAGGTGGATTTGTGCTGCGGGCGTTTCTCACCTAAGTGCACAGGTGAGAGACGGTCTGCAGCGTAATTGTTCCAGGGAACTGTTGATTGCCACAGCTGCCGCGTCCATTATATAGAGAAGCCCGAGACGGTTAGAGAGGAAGAAAGAAAAAGTACAGGAACAAGAAAAGAGAAGGAAACGGAGGTTGCAGAAGGAAGTAGGAAGGGAGCGAGTGAGAGAAAGCCGGTGCAGGAAAGCGAGCGAGAGCAGGCCCACAGCAGCTGAACAGACAGCCTGGGTGTTTGGCCGACACCCAGGGAAGTAGTAGAAGTGGTCGCTACCGTAGACATTACTTTTATGAAGGACGAGAGTGCCTGGAAGACGGGTGACTCTCCGCTTTAGGCCACGGAAGGCAGCAGGAGTCGGGACTTGGGACGTGGTGTCCCCAGCGTGAGAGCCTTGGTTGTTGGGGAGTCCCAAGTCACTGTCAGGAGGGGCTGACCGGAGCCAAGGATCGGTACGGCGACTGGCAGCAGAAGCACATTGAGAAGGTCAGCTGTAGAGAGAGCGTCTCGCCTCCTACAAGGCCCTAACGGGCAAAACAGGTGAGACGCTAGTTTAAAAGAAGCACTGGGCTTGTCATTGGTTTTTAAAAGACTGCTTCCTGCACAACGTTTTAACCTCGGTTTTAAAGGATTGTGTTTTTCTATTTTAACCTCCATGTGACACATATGTTTTAATGGATTATTTATTTATTGAACTTTGGAAGCACTGCACTTATTTGAACATTGTTTTGATTTTTATTGTTTAATAAAAGCACTTTTGATTTTGATTTGATATGATTGAATGAAATCACCTTTTCACTGCATTGGAGAAATTTGAGTTTGGCCCGAATATTTGTGCTTGGATCAAACTACTGTATACCAATCCAGAAGCTTCAGTTTGTATTAATAACATTTGCTCAGACTACTTTAAACTAGAACGTGGTACCAGACAAGGATGTCCCTTGTCGCCACTGTTGTTTGCAATCGCTATTGAACCACTGGCGGTTCACTGTCGAAATTCTTATCAGATAAAGGGGATTGTCAGAGAAGGACTGGAACAGAACATTTCTCTATATGCAGATGATATGGTTTTATATATATATCAGACCCAGAAAACACTGTCCTCGCTGTTTTAACAGCACTAACAGAATTTCAAAAGATATCTGGTCTTAGAATTAATCTGAATAAAAGTATACTCTTTCCAGTGAATTCACAAGCATATAATATTAGATTGGACACCCTACCTTTTACCATAGCAGATCAGTTTAAATACCTAGGGGTAAATATCACAAGTAAACATAAAGCTCTTTATCAACAAAATTTTGGCGTCTGTATGGAAAAAATTAAGCAAGACTTGCATAGATGGTCAACCCTTCATCTCACTCTAGCCGGAAGAATTAACATAGATGAATATCCTTCCTAAACTTCTCTTTTTATTTCAAAACATTCCAATATATATCAATAAATCATTTTTTAAACAGTTAGATTCAATAATAACCTCATTCATTTGGAACTCAAAACACCCACGTATCCGAAGAGCGACCCTACAAAGACCTCAGGCAGAAGGTGGCATGGCTTTACCTAATTTTCAGTTTTATTACTGGGCAGCAAACATACAATCCATAAAAACCTGGACACAAATAAATGAACATACACAGGCTTGGTCTGCAATAGAAGTAAAATTCTGTAGTACTTCTTTATACTCCCTGCTCTGCTCTCCAATAAATGAAAGTTATCGCAAATATACTAATAACCCAATTGTGCTTTACTCACTCAGAATATGGAACCAAATTAGAAAGCATTTTAAGATGGAAAATCTTTTATCAGTGGCACCTCTGCAAGAGAACCACCTCTTTCAACCTTCGCAAGTATATCCAGTTTTTAATACCTGGAAAAGTTTTGGGATTAAAATGCTCAGAGATCTTTATATAGACAACATATTTACATCTTTTGAACAACTACGTTCAAAATTCAACCTCCCAGCTACACATTTCTTTTACTATCTTCAAATTAGAAATTTTGTTAAACAGAAATTGCCCGATTTCCCCCCACCTTGCACCCTCCACAATGCTGGAAAAAATACTGCTCAATTTCGAGGAAACAAACACTATTTCCGCAATATATAAAATCTTATTAGAGTCCCTACCTTTCAAAGATCCAAGAGGACATTGGGAAGAAGATCTCTTAATCAATATATCAGAAAAGGAGTGGAAGGTAGCAAAGCAGAGAATTCACTCGAGTTCTATATGCGCAAAGCATAGAATTATTCAACTAAAAATTATATATCGAGCCCATCTGTCCAAAATGTTTCCAGGGCAAGATCCAGCCTGCGAACGCTGCAACCAAGCTCCTGCCTCACTGGGTCACATGTTTTGGGCCTGCACCAAACTAACATCATTTTGGACAAAAATTTTTAAGTGCCTTTCAGACAGCCTTGGGGTCACAATCCCTCCTAACCCATTAACAGCTGTGTTCGGTGTTCTTCCAGACGGACTTGAAGTGGAAAAGGACAAGCAAACGGTGATTGCATTCACTACACTTTTGGCACGCAGACTTATTTTGTTAAATTGGAAGAATCCTAATTCTCCTCTGATAAGTCAGTGGGAAACCGATGTTTTATATTATTTGAAATTAGAAAAAATCTAATTTTCAGTTAGAGGATCTGTACAAAA